>NW_010562649.1:14517-16382 GCF_000687285.1 Phaethon lepturus
CCGTCGGGCGGTGGAAAGACCCGTGGGTTCAGCTCGAGGTTGGCTGCAACCTAAAAATCAGCTTTTAGTTTTCCTCTTTGGCATTACCCTGAAACTGTGCCCTGCCTTCGCCGGGGAGAAAGCCCTCAGAGAGGGTCTGAGGCTGCTGAATCCATCGGGTTTGCGCTGCTTCGTGGAGGATGTGCACATACGATCCTTTACAACTGACCAAAACACCTTGATCTTGCCTTGCTTCAGGTTCAGAGACCTCCCGGCACACGAGGGAGCCAGCGGACGGGCGTAAACCAGCCGGCACGTAGCCCAAGCTTTGGGCCGTAGCCCAAGCTTTGGGCCGTGCTGGGCACTCTCTGTCCCTGGGGACGGGTTTTCCCTCGTTTAAAATGGGATGTGCTTTCATAGGTTGCCCAGGTAAATGAATAGGAAGAAAACTTCGTTTTGGAAAAGAAGTTTGAAGTTGTTTATTTAAAATTCTTCATTTGCTTAAATCAGTGATTTGGGTGTAGAGGGGGGTCCGACTCGTATACTGAAATGATTGATTTAAATATTCAGTCAACTTGTTATCAGAAAGTAAGTATTGACCACGATGAACACGTCAAATTTAAACCTTAATGATAATATCTCCACCCCTGTCCAGTTTTGACCCATGAAATCGCGATTCTTTTGCTTTGGGCTCTCGCTGCTCTTCCCTTGTTTATCCAGGAGCGTTTGGCTTCGGTTTCAGCCCTTGCGCCAACTCGCTTTCAACTGGAGTTTCAGATTCAGATGAATCCGTTTCTCAGAGGAAATCTTGCCAGAAAGTGTAAGAAGCTGTGCCTTTGCTGAGGTTAATTTAACCGCTCTCTGCTTTAGCCGTGTTTTTCTAATTACCTAGTGTCTTTGTTCGGAGCTCGCACCTAATGCTCCTTTTGATGGGATTGCTTGTCTCTAACACACAATTAAAATATTCTGCAATGAATGCCCAGCATCGCCCGCGACCCTCACCTGAAGAGCTATTTATCATGTAATGAATCATTTGGACGTCCTGAGCATCCCTATTTTTATCTGTGCTTCAGAGTGAAGGAGGAGTGTATAGGACAGTATATATTTTATAATACACCTTGGTTTGTGAGCATGCATATTGTTGCCTTACAGTGTTGCTACTTTTTTTGCGTGCCGGCCAAAATCTCAGTGGCTTCTAGGATGTTTGGTGATTGCGTTATGTGCTGTTTACAAAGATAAAACGAAACCCCATCTGTAACATTTTATTATGAAAAAGTGCAAAAAAGGCAATAGACTTTAATTGTAGTATAACTCCAGTTTAGCCGCTTTCATTGCAGTGTAATATTTTATATTATTGAGTAGTCTTAGGAAACTCTGTTTGCATAATGTTATTTGTCATATTTCTTTGCGCTTGTAATTCTTGCAGTCAGAGAATAAGATATTCTCCTGAAATCATGCTTCACGGAAAATTTTACCTCTAGCATCCAAGACACCCTCTTTGCAGAGGGACGGACAAGGAAATCCCTGCGTTACCTCCCTCTGTACCTGTTGTTCAGTCGGTTATTCACGGCAGAATTGACTTTGTGGTGTGCATCCCGTAAACATATTTTTCATCTCGGGGCACTCTTAAATATATCTCTTTATAGTTGTTAACGTCTTCAAATCTTACAGAATTCACACTGTTCCTTCAGTAACCCTCTCACACATTTACAGAGGACTTTAAGCATAACGGGAGATGATGCTCACGCCTGATTATAAGGGTCTTATTGACATTTAAAGCTCTACTGTGATTAGCCATTATTAGCCTGTTTATCATTAGGCAGGATAAATGTGAATATAAAGTCTGAGTTTCTTCCTTACCTCGGCGCGCTCAGAGCCCGAGCGCC
>NW_010562650.1:0-38279 GCF_000687285.1 Phaethon lepturus
GGCTGGGGGAGCGCTCCCGCGGGCACCCTCCGGCCGCCCTCCCGCTCTGCCCGCGCAGGAAGGGACGGGCAGAATTGCGCTAAATCATTCCGGGGGATTTAATCTAGTTGGCGTCTCCTCCGCTGTCTTGGAATCATGGTGCGACGTGCTACCCGGACGCAGTTCAGGCATCAGCAAAGGCACCCGGGTTTCGGGTTGCCATACCGTACTTTGGTTGTGTCTGACAGAAAACAGCAGGTCGGAGCTGAAGAAGGTTCAATACCAGAACAAAAATCAAGCCAAATAGATATGAAAAATCACCACCCGTTGTATACTTCCTACCTGCCAGACTCCTTTTCTGCCTTATCGCTGCAATTTCTCTCTCTAGCTGAGATATTGTAGTGAGCTACGGGAACTCCTGGGAACTCATTAAATTCCTTTTAAAATAAAATAATAGTAAACCTGTAGCAATTTCTAGAAGAATTGGGCCGTAATAAACATTTATAAAGCTTAATTCTCTTTAGTGCAAGTACCCGAGTATTTTGCTCTACAGCAAAAGGAACCTATCTACGTAGTATTAGTAATTTGTTCATATGGCTATTTTTAATTATTATAGTCATAACAGCATCATTTTTCTCCATTTAGTTCTCCATTCCTGAAAGCTTTAAAAGCTTTAAAGCTTCAAAGCTTCTCATTCCTCATAAACATGCATCTATTAAAAAAATCCTTACTTTTCCAAAATCTTGATTAGCCAATTATTCTGTGTCAACCTTATATTTTGGAAGTCTGGCTGTTGTTACTGTAATATAGTTTATTTACTTATCCATATGTACAAGGTGACCATCACCATGGTTTCTGCATAGGGAACGCTATGTGTTTGTCAACCTTGCCGTTACAGATTCACTAGACCTGCGATTTCAAAGCATGTAACATTCTCCCAGAATAAAACATGATATGACAATAACATTTGAAAGAAATACCTTCTTTTACATCTAACTGCTTCATTAACACCACTTTTCTTTCTGCCAAACTGTCTGTGTTTGTGTTTTGATGTATAAAGTGTATAGCATGCATATGTTAAAATGAGATTTAATTTTCAGTGCATGTGCAGGAAGTGAATATTTCATCAGGCTTTTAAAACAAATCAATATATAGGTTATCCAGGAGCCTTGAGTAATCACCCTTTATCTGTCTGTCTGTCTGTCTGTCTATCTATCTGTTCATCTATTTATATAAGTAAAAGCGGTCCCTCACCTTCTGGGCAGCTTTTTGCTTCAAAAAGAGCCACTGCTGTCCTGTATTGACCCATGAGGTTGCAGCAGCTCCCTTAGAAGGCTTTGCAGTCTATCCACTAATGATTTGGGAGCTGAAATGTCCCAGGAAAGCCTGGGCACGAGAGACTGCACCCACTCGTGGGCCTGATTCTGCAAGCCCTCTTCCAGCTGGAGCCGAGGAAGCTGCTCAAACCCTCTCGTGGGGGTTCATTCTTCCAGGTAAAGATCTTGTCATGTCAGTAAATCTGTCTTTTAAGCACACTCCGGTCTTGACAGTATAGCATATTTCAATTATTCTTTGGTTACTAAAGTACATCAGGGGACTTTCAGAATATCTTGAATTCGAATGCTTTTTTTTTTAGAAGATACTTTGACAACACTGGCTGTTTGACTTGGAGTCTGGAAGAAAATTCAGAGCCAGGGTTTGATGGGCTAAGTAAATAGACTGATATAATTGTAATCTTTCTCAATGAAAGAATCGATGAAAGTTTTTCAACTTGAATTTACAGTGCCTGGAATTTTCTTCTGTTTATAAATTTAAGCCAAACCCTTAAATCTGATGTTAATGTCAATCTTACATTACTTAAATTAATTTTTTTATGGTTGAGTGGCTTTTATTGCCTGGGCATTTTGGAAAAGGATGTTACAGTTGGGTCTAGCAAGTGAGCCAACAAAAATAATAGTCCATGCTTTAAATTAAAACCTAGAGAGAAAAAAAAGAAATAAAAGAGTACTAACATGGGCCCAGGGAACAAAATGCCACCTTCTGTTTAAAAATGTCCCAGAAGAAAGAAGACAAGATTTTCAGAACTTTTTTTCATCAGGTGTTTTAAAGAAACAATTTTTAATAGGGTAGGCTAACTTCTAAAACGGTGTAACAAGACAGTAAGGAAAATGACATTAGGCTAAGAATAAATATTTGGGCCCAGTACTTGATTTATGATCAAATTGTATACCTCAAGGAATAAAGAAGTGTGTAAAATGCTGTTCCTAATATTAACAGCAAGGAAAGAACTACATTTAGAGCCTATTTTTGCAACTGTTGTTAGGCTAAGTAGAAGGTTTTAATGGAAATACTTCCGTTGATCTCAATAAAATTATTATCAGAAGTAAATCTTTCCTTAGCATAACTTAAACTCCTGGAGAAGAATCTGAATATCAAAAAATATTTAAAGTTTCTGAAACCTAACATTGTCATTAGCAGGAAAAAGCCGGGGAAGAAACTTCTGAGTTATTGCTACTTTTATTTTCATGCTAACTTGTGGCAGGCATTATTGACAAACCCTGTAGCTGGAAAAAAAGCTATAAGCATTTCCTTGGAAACTTTAACCCTGTCAGATTTAAAATACTGTTGCTTGACCTTTTTTAGTTATAACACCAACCAGCTCTCCTGCCCCCAACAAAATAATCAAGAATTAACTATTTCCTTGAGGGGAAGGGATAAAACAACTTGAAAACGACCATTTTGTGGATTGCAGACTGGGTAATTCTTCTCTTGCAATTTACAAAAAGGAGACAGAACTGCAAATTTTAGCTTACTACTTTTATTTTTTTTCCCCATGTTATTTATGGACTCTCTTGCAGGTGTAAGAAAGTCCATATAAATGTTGGGGAGGATTTTGCAATCATTTTACAGTCTTCCTTCTGCTTTTTGTATGGACCACGGGTAGCTGCATGGCTGCAGGCTGGGAAATCTCGCTGGGCTGTGAGTGTGGTGGCTGAGGTTCACCTCTGCACCATCTCATCTCCGTGGCGGTGGGTGTCCACTCAGCATAAGGAGCAGAAGAAAGGATGCACTTCTCATCTAGCTCCTCTCCACTTCAACGTGGTGTTAGCCAAATTGCTAGCATTTTAGCAACTCAAAATATAACTTATTAAATTCTTAAACTTTGCAGTCTTTCTGAAGGAATACGGGGGAAAATCTGCATTTTAGTCATTTGGAACAAGGAGATCAGAGAAGAGCAGCTCTGTAGGGTAATACAGGATACAGGTAGTCTTGGAATTTCTGGGTTTGAGCAAAAACCCATTTCCATTTTTGAGAGGCTGTGACAATTAGTACACTAGTAATTGCAGGTTTGCTTTAAGACACTACCTCAGTATGTGAGTCCTCCTGTTTTGCTTAAATTCCCTCATTTTGTCACAACCAGTGGAGCCAGATGAGATGTTTCCCTTCACTGTGAAATGCATTTAATCACAAGAATCGAATGTCTGAGGGGTGACAACATTTTTAGAATCCACTGTACCAACTTGCTCACTTCCAGGATCTGACTGGTGTGCTCATGAAATCGTTTCCCTGTCACACTGAGATGTTTAATTTTTAACTGGAGCTCAGCTGATGAGAAACATCAACGTTTATGATTACCCTGACAGCAGGACACCCACAAAAACATAATTAAAATTGGCTTCTTTTTTACATACATGTGTGCAAGACATTTAGGATGGTTGCCTGAAAAGCCCACCCTCCCCATGCCTTTTGAAGGGTAGTTTAAAAGCTAAATATTTACTGGTATCATTCAAACTGCTGCTAAGAGTCTCTCCTATTGCATTTTGCTTGGATATTTGCTCAAAGCCACAATACACTCAGGGTCCTGAAGGTGCCAAGAAGTCTAACTGGCCCTGAACGGCCTCCCCCCAGCCTGCCCATGGCCCAGGACCCCCTTTCGGCTAACCTCAGGGCCACCAGTCCCTGCCCCAGCAGCATCTGCTCCTCAGCCCTGCGGCTCCCCGAACGCCCACAAACCCGCTCGCCTCCAGCTCAGCACTTACAGCACTACAGAAAAGTAAAACTTTTTTTTTTTTAGCTTAGCAGAACCCTTTAATACCTGTGTGAAGTTCTGTGTCGCATATTCGCTTACAGTTTATGTGGAGGTACGGCAAATTGGGACACGTGAAATTGTACACAGACATCATTTACCGATTTGGGCATCCTGTGCATGAATGTGTGTGTATGCACATCTCACCAGTACACATGAATGCTCCTTTGGACTTTTTTTTCCCCCTGTGAATACTCAGTCTTGCATTTTATATAAATTTCTGGGGGCTTTGTTCTTCTCTTAAGGTAGTCACGTGCTTAAGGTACTAATACAACTGTGTAGTTACATACAGAGTAAGTTGCTCCAATAAAAGCAAGCGGACAGGGAAAAAACATAAAGGAGGAGATGCTGTTCCACGGCGTACCCCTGCCTGAGCGCTGGCTTTGTGTCCTGGACTCCACGAGGCGGGTCTGGCTGATGCTGCTGGCTCAGCTCCAGCCGCCTCCACCGATTTACACCCGCTCAGCTTTTGATCCAGAAAGCCAAAAGCTGATTTTCAGAGAAAAGATATCAGGTAGGAGCTAGAGTGTTTGCAGCTTAGCAGGCAACCTCCAGAGGCAAGAGGCTGCTCTTAGTAAAAAGCAAAAAGTAAAAAGTGATTCCTTGGGAGTCAATCTGTGGGACATGAGCTTTCTGATACTAGCGTACGTGTGACAACTTGGGTATCGGAGTGCGCACTGAGCAGACGGTATATCCCGACAAGCTGCTGCAGATTTGATAATGTTCATTGGGGTAGCTGAAAGTCCGCAATAATGCTGTGGAAAACGGCCAGCTTGGGACGGTCATTTAATCTGGAAATAGCTTTAAAAACTGGAAGACATGTCCCTGAGGACAGTGTCTGCCAGATTAACCTCCTGGGCTCTGCAGCCCTCTCGAGGGAGTGTTATTCCTTCACTCTAAGGCTTGTAAGAGGAAGGCAGGCAGGACAAGCCTGGGGACAGGCTGAGGCAAATGTGCTACAATGAAAGAAACAGTGAAAGCAGAACAGTGTAAGTAGCTTTACTTTTTACTTTAAGTTCCTCATTTAACATTAGGAATATTAGACACACAAATATTTGACCGTGGTACTCATTTATAGCAACTCTCCTTATATTATGGAGTAATTTGATAAGGAAACACCTACTTCAATTATTGACAAAAACTTTTATTCTGAGGTAAACTTTCTTTCGATGAAAAAAGGAGAAATTTTCAAAATCCCTTCTGCAGACACACGCCAGAGTGGCAGCACTCAGTGCCACTGGAAACCAAGCCGCTTGTTTACACGCCTACCAGCAACCCCACAGATTTCCAAATGCCCTCCCCCGAGCTGGTTATTAATACTAATAGCTCTAATTTAATAACTTTTTAATAACAGTTTTAATCCCATAAAGAGCTAGGTCAACGGGGCACAGATATAGAGTCGAGGCAGTTCCAGCAGCAGTACATACCCCTGTGCAATTCGCTGGCATAAGACCGCACTCAGATAAATACATTGACATTGCTAAGACTCAGTGTGCGCAAAAGAGACCCCTTGGCACACTAATAACAAATAAAGCTGAATGGCATTAAACACGTCACTTCTACCAGAGCTCGGTGTGTGACACCCGCGCACATTTCTTTTCACACTGCGTTATTATCCCTGCTTCCCTGGCAAAGCCTCTCCCAAACAGATGTTAAGTCAAATGGTAAGATACTTTCGTATCTCTGCAAAGTGTAAAGCAAGCATTAAGAAAATGAAAATAGCATAGACTGTAGAATAAGAATTACATGGTAGACTAGATTTTAAATATCAGATTTATACAAAAGCGTTATTGTTTCATGTGAATAGGCAACTAAATACGGTGATGCAATGAATGGACAAATGTAGATACTGGACTTCTTTTATACACTCTCACTCCTACCTCACCATATATGTAATGTGATACAATAAAAGCTTTCATTTTGTATACAATGACAGAGTTTAAATAAACAGACCAGTTTTTTCTTATAGACAACTATCACCAAGATAAAGTTTGGAAACAGATACACAGAGCTTTTCTTGGGGAAATAAAACAAGGAAGGTTTTTGGAAAGATTTGCGGGAGACAATTTTTCACTTTCTGTGTAAAATAGATGAAAACTTCTCTCAGATATAAACATATTAAGTGTCTCTTCTTTCCATAGATATGGATTTCCTCCAGGAACAGGCAAAAAGAAATAATCAAAACGTTGCCCTATTTACACATTTCAACGTTTCAGAAAATTAGTAGACATGAGCCTTCGTAACGAGAAGGAGGCATTGCTGGTGGTGTGGTTCTCAGAAATTTTTTGAGCTCTCTACCAAGGCAGGAGTCACCATGAAGAGCTGGACAATGGGCAATCCTCTACCTGCAGACAATGGGAGAATAAGCAAAGGAGGAGTCAATCATTCTTGTATTCCAGCTACTTACAACACAAAACACAGCTCCAGATAACCTGGGAAAGGGCTCCTGACTGCTAAAAGAGGGTGTAAGCAAAAGCTCTTACCCAATATGCTGGGCAGCGCTATGAAGTATATAGAATACTTAGTGAAGAGGAGACACAAGATCCAACCGCTCACAAAACACAAGAGAGAAAGGAGAGCCCAGATGTCATCCCTGAGGTACAAGCTAGTACAAGGGCCGGCCCAGCATAATGATGGTGTTGCATATTGTGGTAGTGAATCAGCACGTTAAAAATTTGGATTCAGATTTTACTCTCCTCTATACGAATAATGCACAGAAAGTCTGTCCAGAGCAGCCACATGTATTAGAAATATTTGAACTAGTTAGAATCTACATCAATGTCCCTCAAACCCTTTAGGTATGCTGTTTTTGAAGGCATTGTAACCCACAGGAATACATTGTCCCCTCAACAGGGCTATGAAATGTACCTTGGCATTGCATAAACCTACAGAGCAAGCCCAACGCTGCTGAAAATGCCTCAAATTTGCTACAGGACCACAGTGCATGACTACCATGAGCATGGTAGTGGGCTATCAGATGCTAAGTGGCTGGTAAAGAGCATGTGCACAGCCATCGCGTTGAAAATCCATATATATTTTAGGACTGTTCAACAAGAATAAGACTACTACATGAGAGGAAATCCTGGCTGCAGTTCCTCAATATTTACCCAGCGTACATGTCTGGGGGGGGAACAGGCATTTCTCCAGGAAAAAAAGACAAACGGTCAAGCAATAATCTTACTTCCCTAGCCAGTAATTCAGTCGGGTTTTATGGGGTTTTCCTTAAGCGGAAAAGCATCAAGTCTTTGAACATTTTATGTTTTTATATAACAAATGTGGTAAAATAAAGAACCCAAGAATTCCGAGGAGCGTCATGCCAACTTGCATACGAGTTACCTGTGACTCGTCCCACTAGGGGTGCCTGTGCCTGGATGGTGGGTACAGGTCTCCTCCACCAGCAGTGCTAGCTCTAGTGCCGGGACGCTGGGGCACAGCCTGTGTAAGCCTGGCCCAGAAGGATGCTCACAGGAGGAAGGGCTGACCCAGACCTCACTATCTTATGTTCTCCAGGAAAGAGAGTTAAGTTTTAAGCTGCTTTTCCTAACCTGTAGATGGAGTAGTGTTTATATTTCACAACAGCTGCATACCCTACATAAATAAAACTCTCCATTTCACACCTGGTTGTCCCGTGGGAGAGGGGAGGAACCACAGGCTTTGGTGGAAGCAGCTCGTGGCAGGGTCAGGTCAGGGCTCTATAAAAAAGATAAGCAGAAAATACCTCCAGGAGCTATCGTTGCTCTCCCAAGGAAAGAGGTACACGATAATGTGCCATATTATCTTCCTGAGTTAATTTTTTAAAAATATGCATCAGAACCGTTGGATTTCTTCCTTCCTTCCAAATATGCAATGTAGCACATAAAAAACCACAGGTCTTTAAACAATGCACTTTGTTTACACGCTTCAGTTAATGGCTACTTATCCTGTCCTGTGAGGAAAAATCTCATTTTACAGCCCCTTTCCACAGTGTTTAACTTTGATATAAATACGTGCAGTCCTCAGGTTAGTTTTTTTTCTCCTTAACCGGAAATTGATTTCTTTAATTTAAAGACATAATCACAGAATCACAGAATAATTATATATAATAATATATATTTTTATAATAATATAACATTATGTGCTATTATACAGTAAAAGAATTGGCTTGTGTCTCCTGCCTTATGTTCTTTAGATCAGAACCATTTTACTGCCTCAGTGAGTCTATCTGTGTGACCTGTTTAACTGTAATCATACCTCTGAGTCTTTGATTACAGTAAAAGCTGATGCCATGGTGAAATTCCCTTTAATATTTACATTGTGAGACCTGTTGAAATGATGCAATGTCCTTATCTGAAGTGTATTACCTCAGCGCGCCTGTGAATCAGCATCATTAGATCTGCATGAGTTCATCCTTAAAAAAGATCAAAAAATATCTCCTGTTCTGGGAATGGGGGGAAAAACACTGCTAATAACAATTCTCATTTTATTTCAGGGTTTATGACATTTCTGTCCTTGTTGTGCTGCTTCTTTCACTTAAGGTATTTAGCAGTTGAGAGTAAAACTGGTGATGAGGCAACGGATGGACAGAGATTTTTGGTGTACACTACTGTTTTTTTGCAAAAAATTCTTCAAAATCCTCTGTGCAGAGGGAAGTCTGGAGTATATATTTCTTTTTTTTTTTTCCCTCCCCTCTGGTCCTTTCTTGTCAAAATTGCCCAGATTGATTTACCTATGTCTGATGTCTGAATGTGCAGGATATGCCTTCTGTGGACAGTAGCGTACTAAAAGGCAAGACAGGACAGCAGAAGAATAGTGACACCTGCTACGTTACAGGAGTGCCATTAGTAATCCTAGTTAAATCTATGCTGGAGTTTGTACTGAAACAGAAATTTAATTTTTTGTTGCATTTAACATAAATTGTTCAGTTTATAATATTTTATTTGGGGTAAAAGCAAATGGATATAATTCAACAGATTTGATTTATATATATTTTCAATTGCAAATTACATTTTGTCTTATTTGCCTGGGTAGAATTTTAAGTCCATATTTTTTAATATGGCCTTTCAGAAGGAAAAAAAAATGTGGCAAAATTCCAGTGTTATAGGTCTCCTTTCAAAATATCGCAGCTTTTATTGTCCTTTCCACTTGTCTCAACATCCAAGAGCGTATAAAAAAAATGTACATTCTTCTGGGATGAATATCATATCATATCATATATAGAAAGGCTTTCTTTTTGAATCATAAGTTGAAACAAATTTTATGCCCACGTTTGAATTCATTGTTACTGGTCACTGTGGATGAGCCCAGGAAAGGAAGTGTATGTTATTCTTTACGTGAACCCTGAGAGCTCTTGCCAATGTGAACTGTATGAATAGCTCTAAATTATTCTCTGACATTGATCGAGATAACAAGAACCAATTTTCCCCTTGAAGCATTTTGATGAGATTTTGTTTCGTCTAATCAACATTTTTCTTCATATCCTTTCACTTTGATTATCATTTTTTGCCAACATCTTGGAGTTTTGGTTATCAAAAGTATTAAAGCTTCAGAATTTCTCTGAAAATGAGAATTTTTCAAAAGTATTGCTATTATTCCCAATTTTTCAATTAATAAAAAAAATCTAATATAACAATATTTTGTCAGAATTCATAAAACGGTATTATACAGTCAATACATTTGTGTCAGCCAGAATGTTAAGAACTAGATGCAGTCATCAATATTACTCAGTTTCAAATCTGGATTACACATAAGACACTATGTATGTTTACATAGACATTATTGTATGTTCAATCTATTCTTAAACAATTATAAAGATATAAACAAAAAACAATCAAAGAAAAAAGACTTTTAGCTATAATGTCTAGACATAGGTTTTGATTCAAGTGTAGTCTTTCTCAAAATCGAGTTACACAAGATTGAATTGGGTACCTCAACATTTGCTGTTTGACATTATCACATGTAATCTCATTCACTTTACTGTGAGACTGATAATGTCACGTGCCTGGACTGGCTGATTCTGTAGTGGAAACCAAGTGAGACTACGTGTAGAAGATGTTCAGGAAGAGAAAACTGCACTGGCAATCTGTATAAAGCACCATACATACGGAATGTATATATACATGCATACAGAGATATGTTTACTTTTATTGAGTTTTGCATCAGTTCTCCTATCATCTGTGGGGTTTTTTTTTCCTGATAAAGACTCAAAGTGTAATATAAAAATGTAACCATGTCACTGAGAAAAATTATTGTGCAAAGTGTGCATTTCTTATAAATGGAGTTACATGCACATAGAAAACTGCAGAAAATATGTGTAAACACTACTTGTATTCATTGCAAGAAAAACAACCCAAAACAGTGATCACACTGCTAATGCTGTAAGAATACAACCTTATAGGCTGATCAATATTTCATTTCACCTCTATTTATGTCTGCAAGTTACTTATCTATCCTATTCACATGTGATCTCCTTGGGACAGGAACCATCTTTTTGCTCTATATTTGAATAGAACATTTTATATTGGAGCTGTGCTCTGTGGTAAGATCTCTGTGCACTGATACATAAAAATAGTATCATTACAGGGCATTTTGAAGCTAACAAGATCAAAAATGACGTTATGAATGCTCTAGACTTCTTGTCAATGAATGGTTATTCATACAGGTTCAGACAGCCATGCACCGGCTCTTTAGCATTTTATCTACGAATTACCACAGCAAGAGCAGCTTTCAAGACCCATCTCTTTAGAGGAAAGGAGAATCTGATGCCAAGAGACCTTTAAAAAAGTCTGAGTAACAGATACTGAAACCTTCACTCTCCTTCCACGGTACTGGATTTTACATCTGATCTCTTCTGCCAGAAATGAGATCTCACCGCTGGCAGAGTCGTGTCTAGTGAACTCATCTAGAAAGTGGAGCAGAACTGGTTCCTGAGCTGCATGGACTGTCAGTACCATCGTGTACATCCATTCCCCACCGAGAAACTAGAAAACACTGCAACCTGCTTGTCTTGCTGACCATACAGAAAATCCAGAGAAACGTTCTAGGGAAAAGGGTACTTTGCTTCAAATCAGTACAAAAAGCTGTTAAAAGGGACAGGTTTCTTTATATACTTCCCCAGTGTATTAGTGCAGATAGCAGTTCAACTACATGGAGCTTGACTAAACGGAAAGAAACTTCTGTCCAAGTTTTCAATGATTAATGTAAGGTTTTTCACTTTTCCTTCAAGAAGTTACATTATTCATTTCAGGGCCTTTCTAAATCAGGTATTTAAACTTGGTCATGCTATATAAACATGATATGAGAGAAAGTAATTACTTATTATAATATAGTCTAGCTAAAATTAGACACTGATCCTTCAGTATCTATTTAGCATAGGCCATTAATTTTTAAGAACTGTTTCCAGCTTGATGTTGGACGGCAATAAGAAGAAAATGTCACTTCCAGAACAAGTATTACAAATGTAAGGCCATATATTTAATACTTACAGAGTTTTATATCTTTCGGGGGTAAACGTTATATAAACCCTGCTATCGTCCCAGAAGAGATGCTGTGTTGCTGCTTTTTCATTCAAGAAAACTGAAGCACGATGACCCCAAAGTGCTTACCTAAGTAAATGGAGAGGTCCAGAAGATAAGTGCTATTTGCAAAAATTCCTATTGTGGAAAAGTTTTAATTAATTGAAGACAAGCTTTCCCTAGGAATTTGAAAAGTTTTGATAGCCTTACTATTTGGAAAGACTGTTTAAAGGAGATGGCACTGTACAGTAGCGACCAACTGGAATATCTTCCTGGAAAGTGGGAAAGGAGCATAACAAGTTGAACTTGAAAGTGTTTTCCTGCCTGGATTTCCAGGGGCAAAAGGCAGCTGGATCATTCACCACAGGTACTGACCAGAGCTGTTCTCTTTAAAGGGAATGGTTTCTAACTCCACAATGACTGGGGAACTGAAGGTGACCTTGCCTCTTTGCCTTCTTTAATCAGCTGCCATTAGGGTTAGTTGTAGATATAAAGTAGGCAATTTTTGCCTACTTGTGGAAAATGCTACAGCTTCTCTCTGGAAAAGCAAATAAACAAACAAAAAATCCCATGTTGCAGGTGAATTTGGGGACTGGAAGGAGGTGTGCTAGCCCAGGAAGAAAATGTGGGTTAATTTCAATTTACCTGACTGAACAGATCGGGTGAAGAAACATCAAATGACAACATCCCCAAAGCAGCGTTTCTTTCCCAAGAATAAACCCATGCTGTCAAATTGGAATAAATTCATAGACAGCCAGAAAGTATCCTCATGATAATGGTGGATACAACATGATAGGAAATTGGTCATGCACAACACCAGGAAAAGTTCAAAATGCCTAAGAACCAGAGGGAGTTGTAAAGATCCAAGGAAAGTCTCTTTATCTTTAGTGAAATCTGTGAAAATACCTTTCTGCTGAAATCACGCTCTCACTCTCATTCCCTCCAAGACGGTAAAGATTCCTTCTAAGCTTATATTTGTGCTTACATTTTAGCTGTGGAAGCCAAGAGTGCTTACCATGGCTCGGGCTAGAGTCCATGGCAGGAAAAAACTCAGGTATGTGCCTGTACCCCAGGCTATCCTGAGTCTGACGCAGAAGAAATCTGTATTTGTGTGCCAAGGTGCAGCAGCCCTGCGGCATTCAAGTGGATCTCTGTATTGCCATAGCCAGGGTAGCAGGTCAGTAGGATGTGCTGGAGAGAGGACCTTTCCTGCTGGGACAGACATGAATGCTCACACCACCGTCTTTAGCTCTTCAGAATGGAAGGACCATTGATCTCCCTGACACCCTTGTGGCTGTGAGATATTTTGAAAGTTTCCAAAGGTCTGATAAACAGGCATGGGCAATGCTGTACCACTGTACCAAAAATACTGTACGGTACCATTGTTCGTACAGGCATATGGAAATGCACACAACTCAGAAAAACGTATAGCTCTTCTTCATTGTTACTCTACCCCCAGAAAACACTGGATATTTTTCAGGTGTCCTGCTACGTGAAACGAGCTCCTCTGAAGCCAAACAGAAAGACAAGCAGAGAGAAGTCTGTACTGATCCTAGTCTTGGTATTGAAGAAACTGTCTGAATAGCCTTATTTTCTATGTTCAACCAGAAAAAAATATTAAAAATTGTTTTTCTGCAGCTTAAGTTTCTTTCTTATTGTCTAATTCATTGATAAAAAGGGCTGAAAACAGTAAAAAGATCACTTTGCCAGACTCCTCACGGGATAACGAGTTTTTAAGTACTTCCACCTTCCACACTGGGAGCTGTGGTAGAAGAAAGAGCTGTTCCACGGTGCTTTTGTGCCTTGGCTGCCTCCTGTTTCCCCTCTGCTCTGTTCCATCCTCCTGTGTGTTCTCTGTGACTTCAGATGCAGCTTCAGCGACGGAGAGCTTGGCGTGCTTCAGGAAAGGGGCTGAGCTCCCCCACCAACACCACCTTCCACGGTCACAAGTTCACAAGCATCGCTAGAGTTTCAGGCTCAGAACTGAGCATCCGTGGGACTTAAAAATAATTTCCCTGTCTGCCTCTGCCGGCTGCTCCCACTCGGTGATTTATGCTCGCGATGCTCAGAGCTGCGGCATAAATCTGGTTATGTAATAGCAACTTGATAACACAGAAAGTCGATACAGGAGGGCAATAGAGCTGAAATTACACACTGGCACTACCTTTTATTAACCCTTTCGCGGTTCACCTCAGCTGCTTCTCGAGGACAAGTCGTCTGAATTTAGGGAGAGGATTTTCTCTCTGTTGTAGCTGCACCAGATTGACCACTCCTCCCTCTGTCTTGATGGAGCCAAACAGAATAATTTTCTAGAGATACCACCCTTTTGCAACAAAAAACCTCTTTATATCTTTGCTTCACTTAATTATCTAATGAAAAATGACCAATTCTTTCACATCAAGCAGGATATCTATGTATAAACTTATGTAAACAAATTTAGATATTTCATATCATCAGAGTGTTTCCAACTTGGGCAGGTTTTCTGAGGGGTGCTTTTTTGTCAGCTTGTTTGTTTGCTTGTTCAATTTTTGTGGAACTTAGTTAATTTCTTAGCCACAATTTTGCAGCTCTCTGAAAGCAGGAGGTTTGGCAGGTCTACAGAAGAACCTCTGACAGCTACAGTCTGCATTATTCCTCATTTTAAGCAATAAAGAAAACTTAAGGTTGTAGTTCTTTAAACCATTCGTACATGAAACTTCCACTTTATGTTCTCATGATCTGATTCCTGCTAGGAACCCCGTTGTTATTAGAAACTCATTTATCACAGATCTTTATATTCATGGCTTCATTATTTGAAGTCTTGATGGTGATACAATTTCAGTTTTTCTTTTTTCTTGACTGAAGCGAAGGGATTTGCATATTTGATATCTGGGATTTAGGGAGAAACATGGAGATGAATATGAATAAATTCATTATCTGTTTTTCAAGGTGAGCTTTCCTTCTCATGAATATGAGTAAAATATGTTTTATTTTATATGCATATGTTCTTTATAAAATTTTGGTAATAACATGATCCTTCTGTTACTCAGCATAAGATGACTTCAGTCATCAATAACTGAAATATATGTGAAAGATATTAACAGAGTTGATATAAAGCAATATTTCATTAGTGTCCCAAGAGCAGTATTATGAAATATGAAGCTAACACTGTTATAAAAACTTGTCTGGAAACCATTACTTGAAGATTGGAAGAAGTCTAAAAATCCCACTTTGTCCAGGTGCTCCTGAAGTTGCTTAGCAACTGCCTCCTTAATCACCTTCTCCAAAAAGGGAGGTTTGACAGAGGATAGTAATTAGATGGTTTCTTGAGGAGGGTCAAGACCTCAGCATACTGTAGCCAGGATGTCATTTTGCCCTTCAAAAAGAGGTGTTAATGAAATGTCCGTCCACTGGGAAAGTGCTTCCTCACTGACTTTCATAAGCTCTGTGGTTTCCTCACCGGGGTTCTTTGTCCACTCCTGGGACAAGGTGCTGTCAAAATCAGTCCTAGGTGTGCTCACGACCTCTTGTTCTGACATCCCTGGTTGAAAGCTGACAGCTTCAGATAGAAATGATTTTTGCCCATCAAAAATATGAGGATGAAGTGACTAATTCCCTATTTCAGAGAAGAGGAACTGACAGGGAACCCAGCTCTCCCTATTAACTTTGCCAAGCAGCTGTTAACTGTGTGCATCACAAATATAAATAATTATTCAGGCAGGAATTTGGAGTAAAAGAATCGTAGTGAGTATGTAAGGGAAGGGTGGTTATCATTCTGGGAAACAGTTTCCTGTCTTCACAAGAAATTCCAAACTGTAATTTTACTTATGAAAATACAAGTATGTTTATTGTTCCCGTGTAAAACTTTAGAAAAATTACCATCTAATTGTTGGAGAAGACTGAGTCAAGGCGTACACTGAGTTCCTTGGAACCTTGCTTCCCATTCAGCAACCGTTCCACATTTCCCTTGTTCAGCCTTTTACTAGTACTGTACAAGCTCTTCTTCTTGTGTACCTGTCAGGTCTCAAGTCCAGCTGAGGTTTGGCTTTTCTGACACCTCTCTATGTGTCCAGGCAATGTTTCTGAATTCCTCTTATGCACTATGTCCATCCTTCCATCTCCTGCCTTTTTACATTGCAGCTTACCTTAGATATAGACAAAAACCTTTTTATCAGGTCTAGGAAGGGACACCAAGCTAGCCTGACAAGGTTAAGTTTAGCAATGATGTGCTACATGGCTGCTCATTAAAGAGTCTTATGAAAATCACCCTTGTTGCTGTTTGTTTGTTTTTTAAATAAAGAGTTAACTTATTAGTGATTAATTGATTCCCATTTGTAAAAAAAGGTTGGCCATGGAGATGTGTTATTTATTATGATATTTTCCTATCACGATGTGTTCATTCTTGCACTTGTGCATATGTGCCTGCTGTGACTGCTATTCTGTACTGCTTTATCTCTTTTTTCATCTCGTTAAAAAAACTGAGTTACTTTTTAATAAGCAGATTTTAGTTCATGATGTTTCCCTTTGTTCCACTTCTGCTTAGGACAACACGTCAACTTTTAAAAAAACGGTTTATTTATTTGTTAATCTATTTGTTAATTACAAGTTGACATTTATTTCTGAGTCACTTGTAATATTTGAGAGGTTTTCCTTTCTTCAGTTTTAAATGTATTACAGAATCAGCTCTGTTTACATGTATACTGGAGGGGCTTTCAGAATATTGCAGAATGTTACTGATTCACCTCCAGACTTTCAAAAAGGCACTTTCCAGTTTACTTGAGGCCTTAAACTTCTGTCTCTTTCTCATGCTGCAGTTATATTTGTATATTATCCCTCTTCCCAGCCTTTAACTTTGCATTTTATTTGGATAAATACATATTTGCAAAATGCTTTTGTGGTCTAGGTGAGAAATTTTACCCTGAGTAACATTACAGTAGAAACTAGAAAATTCGTAACAGTCTGCAAAGTGAGGCCCTAATCTGACAAAACTGAAGCAAAATGTGGTTTTCAAAGGTGAATCTGCTAGCATTTTTTAAACTTAGCGCATGTGTTTATGTTGGTTGGTCAAATCTAGAAAATAATAAAAATAGCCAATAGATTTTAAAACAACATTGTTTATTGTAAAACACCCCTCAGGTTTTAAATCTTTCCCACTTCCCCAGGTAGTGACTTTTCTGAATGACTGATCTGATCTCAAACACGTGTAAAAATGAAAGTTTCAAAATAGACCTGCAAGATACTCTTCATTATCATTATTTTTACTATCGCAACCTCCTCCTTTCCTCATTCCTGACATGCAGATAAGCATTGGCAAGAGGATTAATCTCCTCTGTTTGAGGAGAAAGGTTGTTCTGTGACAAAGTCGGAGTCTACAGCTGGAGCTCCGAGAAGCCTGTCCTGCAATGCAATCAAAAGCCTTGAAAGTTATTTTGCAAGAGTACTTTTAATAACCTCAGTCAGAACCATGACTCAAAATACAGGAAGGGAAAAAATGTTTACTGAGTTAAAAAAAAAAGTGAGTGTTTCAATGCTTTGTGTGATCTAAGATATAATTCTTTACATTAAATTAAAAAGCCCTCTATATACATTGATGTATCACTGCACAGTATTAATTTACTTAATGTGCACAATTCAATGTAATCAAAATGCCAGTTCAGTTAATCAACAGAGGGAATAATATGTACTCTAAACAAAGTTCCTTACAGGAAATGTTTATTGTTGTTGATACTGTCATATTTTTGAATGGAGGTTGGTTTTGTAGTTTTATAGAGTAAAAGATTTTGTTGTTATTATGTGAAAATTGTTCTATGTCTCAGTTTGTTATCTCTTTTTGGTATGTTTTCTGCTATCTGAAAATGCTGTATTTCTTTATTCCGGACTTTTCTTTTGAAAAAACTGATTCCATTTTTGCCTGGGAAAGTACAAAGCCTATGACAGGGTCTCATGAATTTGAAGCAGAAGGAGACACAGAACAAAAAGAAAACAACACTGAGACTGTTTTATCCACTAGCTAACTATTAAGAAAATATTCAAAGAAATCAAGTAAACAATGTTCTGAATTAATTTCATTTCTGTTCTTTCAAGCACTGAAGAACTTTTAAGTGCATTGCAAGGGCTGCAGTAGTAGGTTATGGCCGACGGTTCCTTCTGGGCATAAGAATTCATGGCAAGAGAAAAATGAATGGGGAAGAGGCACTGGATATTCATCATCTATCCAACCTCACCAGAAAAAATACAGACAGCTGTTTTCCTACGCATCCTTCTTCCCCTCAGTGTCCCCCTTAAAGTGGCTGAGAGTATCATCTTTTTCTGGGACTTGATGGCATTTCCAGAACCGGAGACAGAGGAGTTTCCTACCAGTGACCACAGTCTTTTGCAAGTCTCAGGTAGTTTGCAGACTGTCTTGTAGGGTAGTCTTCCGCCTCTTTTCCAGGGAAGGTGGCCAGATGGATCTGACATTTTTGCATTTAAGCCTTGTGGACCAGATCACTTAACGTTGCATCAACACTTTTACCCATCGCAATGAATGCTTATGTGGGTAAGGATCGTTCACTCATTCTTACTAGCCAGGGCACGGTACTCAGAAATGGCAGGCACCTGAGTCAGGGTGGTATTTCTGTTTTAAACTTCAGCATTTCCCAGGTGCCCAAAGTGCACAGGTTCATCCACTGCAGCTCTCACCTCACAGAGGTGCTTGGGATCTCTGCATGGCTAAGGGAGGAATATGAGGCCTTTGGACTCATATCTGGAGACTTTTTCTCTACATTGACTGAACGCCTGAGCCTCCAAGATACGTGCCCTGATTTACCTTGCTGAGATTACTCATTCATTGGGGTATTTGATGTAAGCTGCCACCATTAAAAAAATGCCCTTGAAACCCCTAGTTTTAGACACTTTATCTTGGAGTTGGGTTATTGTTAAAGAATTTAGGAACTAGTACTTACTAGACTACAAGCATGTTGTTTTTCTTCATTCTGGTCTTCATTAAGACCATTGGTAGGCAGAGCTATTGGCCTGAGGAGGTAACCTTTCACGATATTAATCTAATCAAGACACACACAAAAAATCTTCAGGCTAAAAATGTAAAATCTGCCTTTTATTATCCTTGCTTTTCAAAGTATGAGATACTGTACATGTATTTAGTTTTGTTAGTAATTGTAAGGGATTTTGGTGTGTAACATGTTTATCAGTAATAATTACTAATAGATCATAATTTTGATTATGAACATGATAATATTTTTCACGTTAGAATTAATTCCCAGGAAATATTGGGAGTACTGTAATTACACACTTACATTGGTACACACCTTGTAATGAGTAGCTATGAAACTTCAGAGGTCTTATATTTTATATTGCATTATTATTTTACTTCATTTGTGGAAAAGCAGAATATTCTAATTATCTGCTAGTTTTCTCTTTCACACAGAAGACCATACCTTGGAACATATATCCCTTACATTTTATTCAAATTTAAGAGTCATCAAAAAAACAGCTTGCACCTAAATTTGAATTACTTTTGGGATACAAGTTACTTTGTGGTATTCTAGAGTAAAAATTACCAGAGCATCAGTTGCTCTATTAAATCACTGAATACCGAGACTATAATTTTATTATTAAAGAGAATATGCATACGATCAGACACTATTGAGTAACTGACTGACAGCTGATGAATGCATAATGTTGTCTGCCCTGTTCTGGCTTTTTTTCTGTCCACAGGCTTATTCAAAGGAACAGTTAACTTCATGATGAACTTTTTATGTGCCTACAATCCAGCGAAGTTAATGAAATCAAATATGGATGGAAATTCACGATGTTCAAGCGCACGAAACTTAATGCAACAGTTAAGGAAGTTAATGCTGACTTACTGGCAGTAGCACAGCAGACCAAAAGTGCAAAAGCAGCTGAATAAAAAAGGTAAAGTTACGCAAAGTTGAAAAAGAAGAATAAAAAAAATAAAGAACAGAAGACAGGCCAATGTTGCAGACATAATGAAAAGGCAACAAAGAGCAATACACACCAATGTGCTCACCTCTTTAAAATTCTTCAGCTCTTAATAGCAGAACTATACGCTCCACACCATCTGCCAGCTGTGAACAGAAAGAAAATCACACATACAGGTACTGTAAAGTACAATCTAATTAGTGTACTAAAGCTTAATATATTTGAGGGTTTTTTTTGTAAATATAAAAACAATTATAATAGAACAAATCTATTCCCATGACAATATAATGAAGAGGCTTATGCTTCTGTAATGAAATGTTTCATTATTCTGCATCATGCCTTACTGAATATATTATACAGTCTCATGTACAGCAATTAAAATGGTAATATAGAAGAGCAGACACACAGAATCTGAATCACTATAGAGTACTGAGCAGAGTACCAAGATTTACTTTTTCATGGATCTGTCAATCTGAGGTGTGACTTTCTTGACCTTTATTACTTTAGATAGGACTCTTCAACAACAACAGGAAGCAGCAAAACTTTCTCAATATATCCAACAGTAATTGTTTTTTTCAAATTGAAGAAAAAGGCATTTAGCAAACTCCTTGCATGTATAAACAAAGGTACTATTTTTCCAGCATTTAGACCATCCACTCTACAGGCTTGAGAAAAGAGCTGCAAAGCCACAGCAAAAAAACGGCATGGGAACTATGGAAAACACTAAAGTTTCTCGTACAACTTTCATGCACAAAACCATGTCTTTGAAGGATCAGCTTCAACTGATTGAGCCCGTTCAGGAGCCAGCCAACAGGGACCTCAAGGAGGAGGGCTGTGCCTAAGCAGGACTCAATCTCCATGTTGAGCACCACCGTCCACTCATGGTTTTAGGAGATTTGGACTGTGGTCCAGTGCAGTGTTTCTGAAATTTTTTGAGAAGGCAACCTTCACCTGGACATTTGTGGTATCCTTTAAGTTCAGTGATTTTAGGGTGGCAAAACCCAATTATAACTACTGGAGGGAAACAGTTACTCTTAGCCTCTTTGTTTAGACGTAATGTACCCTTGCTGTCAATTAAAGGCAGGCAGTGACTAGTATGGGCCGTTGAGTTTACACTGAGTAACATGAAGAGGTGTAGCCAACGATTGCAGCCTGCTGACACTTTCTCACCTGACATTGCATGCTGCTCTCTAACACTTCCCAGTCACCTGTGAAGCACCTCAGAACCATTTAGGTAGAGCATGCCGCTAGAAACAGGGGCCGAAAGCCCACAAGTGAGAAGGACCATGGGTCTGGTGCCCGGTGGTTAGGTCTTCAGCCAGCACAAGGCATGCCTTGGTTTTACTTAAGTGCTTCTGTTTTCTTTTCAAGGAAAATGTATAAATACCCCAAGGACTTCCAACCAGAAACATACCCCTGAGTGCCGTATTGTGAAATCTGTGTTCAGGACATGCTGTAAAACCAGTAACAAGCAGTTCTAGAGGAAAGTCTTTCCAATGGAGAATTGCTTGATCCGAAGAGAATAGCAACAATACAGTTTCCTGGAGCTGATTTTTAATAACTGCTTCAGGAACAGACCAAATTGCCTCTACAACGACTACTATAAAGTTTTTTGAGTTTGGAACCTAGTCATAAAATTTAGATAACTTCAGCAGCCCTGCTGAGGTGAAGAAACCATGTTTCAAGTGTTGCTGCATCTCACTTAGGTCTCTAAAGAAAATGGTCTGGATGGTTTTCCGCGTGTTGTGCTCTCTTGGTGCCAAGAGGTACTGCGGCGTATCAACCCAGATGCCAGGGAGCACACACTGCATATTGTTCTTGTTGAAGCATTTGCTTTGGAATTTAATCTTGTCTGCTTGAGGATTCATAATAACACAGCAATACCAAACACAATGTATTTTAAACCACACTCACCACAGTTTTTGGTAATGTAACAATAGGATTACCATACCTACTTGCACAGTACGCTGTATGAACAACCTTCTGATTACTCCAAAAGCAACAAAGAACACTGCGTATTATAAGCCATACTACATATCTTATGGCCCTAGTGACCAATACGAGACTGAAACCACTGAAAGAATAAATGAGAATAAATGAAACACATTCATACCCGTAATTAAAATAAAACACTACCATTGTTTTGTTATAGGCTCAGTGCTTGTAAAGTCAGTCATAGTTCTCCCGACTGCTGCCTCTGGGATATACCATGTGGTCATGCCACCGTGTGGTTGTTGGTGCGATGCTTTGCTATGGGTTTATTTTCTTTTACTTTCCTATTTTAAGTACCCTGAACATGTACTTTTGAATGTCAATACAACCTTGATGCTGTTATAGAGAATATCTGGGACCATGTTTGAGACTGCTAGGAACTTTTCAGCTGCTCATGCCTGCCATACTTGCCAGCTGCCCCAGAACAAAACAGATTCTCCATAAATTTTTTATGTCACCTCACTACCTATCACTGCAAAAAAAAATTGTTCCAAATTGGAAAAGGATTTTTAAAGGTTTCACAAATTCCTTGTCATTAAACTCTGTGGAAATGTCTTTTTTTAACTCTTTGCAAGTATAAACTATCAATGATTTCATTAATTTCTGAGAAATGTTTTTAGTGTACTCCTTGACATTTTAATGGCTACTTTCAAGTTGCGCCAGGGGAGGTTTAGACTGGATATCAGGGAAAATTTCTTTACTGAGAGAGTGGTCAAGCATTGGAACAGGCTTCCCAGGGAGGTGGTGGAGTCACCATCACTGGAAGTGTTCAAAAAACTTGTAGACCTGGCACTTTGGGACATGGTTGATGGGCATGGTGGTGTTGCATTGACAGTTGGACTTGAAGAACTTAAAGGTCTTTTCCAACCTTAATGATTCTCTGATTCTGTGATTAAAAACATTCCCTAGAGAACTGTTGGGGAAAGAGGCAGAGGGAGAAAAAGGTGCTGTAGAAATATATATACAGGCACCATTTTCTAATTCCCCAAATTGGGCAACGCTGAAGAAACAGCTGTGAGTGTCTTATAGTGTTAGCAGCCATGGGCCAGCAGGACAGAGAGAGTGATATGAAACCAGGACTGAAATAGATAGAGGAAACACAGGGGACTTGAATGACCTTGATGAGAGGTGTCTGGGAAGGACACAAGCTGAGAGCATATAGAGGTGGTGGGAAGACACAGGTATTGAAAGAGAAATAGAAGGACTTGGGAAAGACAAGTCCATATCACCGTGAAGGTTTTCCCTCTGTGAAGTGCAAGTTTTTCCCTGTTGACAGTTCCCTCCTACGGCCAGATCTATTCCCACATCCACTGTCTGTTCCCTCCATGCAAACATAACACTGTATATATGCACAATCCTGCAGATTTGCTGAGAGGGAAGTTCTATTTCATTCGCCTTTTGTAAACCCTACAGAAGAAAGACTTTTTTCCTAAAGGGTATAGCAACCTGGTTACAACAACAAAACCAAAGCTTCCCTCAAGGAAATTATCAGGATGTAGACTTCTTCAGAAGACTTTTGAAATATGTTACTCTTGAGAATACTGTTGAAAAAGTCTCCATGCATTCTGTAAATTAAAAAAAATTATTGGATATTAATATCATTTTTCAGGAAAAAACAAATTGCTTGAGGTTTTGTTGTTATTCTTGATTCTATTGTATTTGTGGAATTTGGTCAAGAAGGCTAAGACAGTTTACTTTTCTCAAGATTTGACTACATATATGCAATTTGAAAATATGAGTACAAATGTACATTATATTAAAATACACTAAGTCCCTGTACGGACAGGATACATTGTCTTAGTGTGTTTGAAAGTGGGTTAGGTTTATTGGAGTGTGAAAGTAAAAAGAAAATGAAAACAGAATAGACAGGACTCTGAGTCTTTCTAAAAATAAACAGGGCTGTAATATACAGCTTGTTTCAGCCTGGGGTCAAGTAAGACAGGATAGTGGTTAGGGAGAGTGATCAGAAGGCTTTTGTGGAAATGAGGTACCCCAGAGCATGTTAGAAAGAAGAGATCCAGAGCATAATAAGCTCATTGCTCGGTTTCTCCCATGCTCCTCTAAATGGAAGCAGTGCATGAAGTCTCATCCCACTGCCGCTGTGGCTTGAATACTTTCCAATCTTTGATACGTTCCAAATTATTATAAATTCAGCTTCCCGTATAAAAGTCAGAGCAATGTAACATGCTTTTGGTGTGAGACTGAAAGCAGACATGGCTATGTCCCAGCTGGTGGAATTATGGTAATGAATTTCAAATAAATTTCAAACATTTGTTAAACTCCTCCTGAACAGTTTTACTTGCTAGCAGTAAAATATAGATGCCATAACTGAGCGCTCACACTGAAGATTTTAATTACACTTAGACTGAAAATAAAGTATAATATTGAAATAGTCTGTCTTCTGTTCCACTAGCCTGTTGCCCTTAAAAATTTCAGATTAAGCTTTCTGTATCTCCTCTTTCTTTATTTATCACTCAATTTAATATTAAAATCTACAATTTCACAGTGGTCATTGAAACCAGGCTGATTTATATCTGATGATCTGTCTCAGAGCTTAAAGGCTTAGCTTACATATATTATAAAAACTCCTTTGTTTTTATTTTAGAAATCTCTAAGTAGATTCCTTTGAAAAACAGGTTTCACCAAATGAGTTTTCATAGATTTATACATTGCATTTGGCTGTCTTACTTACTCATGTTAATAAAAAATTTAAATAAACATGTGAGGATCAAACAACAGGAACTGTTTAGCAGAAAAGGGCCTGCCATGCCAGCTGTTTTTAAGAGTGGGCCAGGAAGGCAAGTCCTTTCACTTCAGCAGAATTAAGTTAGTTCCTCCCAAAGGAGGTTTTGCCTCTGCATAGTCAGAGCAAAGTAGCTATCTCAGTGGTTTGTAATTATGCTAAGTTTAATTACATATAAAGTATGGGAGCTGAAACATCTGGTTTTGACTTGTAGAAATAGAATCAGTATGTCCTATTTTCAGTTGTCCACTTAAGTTTTTTATTTCTTTCCTCCTTGTCCTGAAAAGAAGGACACTCCATCCAACATCCATCAGCACGGGAGGAATGGAGGATGCGGTGGTGTGTATTATACATTTGGATAGTCAGTAAATTGCACTAGCTGCCAATGAGTGCAGAATAGATTCTGCTTTTCATTGCTTCCATCTGCTGGTTTTGTTTTGTGTTGAACTGGCAAGACGAGCAGCATCTCATCATGTGGAATTGGTGAAAGTATCTAACAAGAAGACAGCAGTTTCCTATTTTGCATCATAACCTGCTGTATTTTTTCACTCTATGAAATTAATATATAGCAAAATGCAAAGACAATTACACAACATGGTAAGCTGCTAGAATGTAAGTTAAGTTTACTAAAATGTAGCATGACATTTTTTTCACTATTTCCCCAAATTTGTTAGCTAAGGACTCCTACACAGGAGTTTAATGAATTGGCTTGGTTTTCAAAAGTGTGCTTAAAAGTTTTTTTTATTATTTGAGTATTGTCAGAATTTCTTTAAAAAAACTATTTTAATATAGAATATGAATTGGTTGATTAACTTTAGACATCCAAGTCTGAGACATTGCAGCATTTTCTAACAGTTGCAAAAAGTATTTTACTGAATGTGCAAACATACCAACATTTCAGTGAAATCCCACTATTCATTTAAATAATTTGTTGACTGTCCAGAACCATTTCCATGTGAATCATTTTCCTTTGCATTGCAATGTATATGATTAGCCACTTTCAAATGTTATTTTTTAGAAGTTTGCAAACTTATTCTTTATTGCTAAAAAATTCACTCTTTTGAGACTATGCAATATCCTCAGTATGCAGACATTTGAGTGATAGAGGTATTCTCTTTAGATGAGGCTTATAAAACTTGAATGTCTGAATATCAATGGGATGTGATGCCTATCCATAGACAGCCAAGATTAGTTACTCTATAAATTGGCCACTCTGGGATGCCTCTCTCCCCCTCCCTTTCTGCATTAATTTAATAAAGAATAAAAGCAGTTTCTAGACCATCCACATTTTTTTCAAAAACAAGATGCAATTCATTTGACCTAACTGTAAGTGTTTATAATGCAGATGTCTACATCTGAGATAGTCACCTTACATCCTTTTACATGTAATGGGAGGAAAACACTTTTGAAGAAGAATTTATCTTACCTATTTTAGATAGTTGTTTGAAGGCAAAAGGAATTTTTCTGAATAATGCCACCTCCTCTTTACTATTTATAGAGAGTTTGTAGACAATTAGTTCTGATGTACACGTCTGTATTTCAAGCATCTGAATTTGGGGAGGCACATCCCATCTGGAAACAAGGCGATACCTGTTAAATCTTCTGTCATTTCCAATAGTGATGACAAATTGAAAAACAAGCATGTGTGCCCTTTAAAACGTTTGAATTTTGAGAAGCCAGCACAGTAAATGGATCATAGTCACAGTTGCAAAGAAAGATGGTGGTAGTTTTTCAGCCAGCTTTGTTTTCATAATTTCATAAAAACATGCTCCTCTTTGGGCCCTGAGAACTGTGACGTTGTCAGTCACAGGAGAGCAAGGACAATGTTTAGACTACAAAATGTAATCAATTAACTGACCCAAGGAACTTTCAGGACTTAAAATTAAGATAGAGCATGGATTATTTTATCTTTTCATTAAAGATATTAATCACCAATTTAATTGATAAAATTAAATTACATTCACTCTTATAATGTTATAGCAAACAAACAAGCAAAAAAAAAGGAATAAAAAAGGCCTAGGATAAATTTTGGAAAGACATTACCAAGCCCATTCATACCTCTTAGTAAATTCTCCCCACTCCTTCCACAAAAATTTCTATTTAATTTAATTATATCCATGATCTTGACCTGTTATTCACCTCAGCCTCATCTGAGCTAGTTATGTTGCTAGATGAGTCTAAACTAAACAGACAGATAATAAATCTTGGTGTACAGGTGTACCAAAAGCCTTCATGCAGGTCTGGTCATCCTCAAACTACTTTGTATTGTGGAATCCATAATATCTTGCCTCATTATATGTGGAAAAACCCCCACCATTCTCAAGAGTTCACAAGAAGAAGTTGCCTTTGAACAGTCTGTGATGGGGAGAGACTAACCCTGACAGTCTGAACAGACGCCGATCATTATGCTGTGGCAAAACTTTTCCTGGATCCTCAGAACCCCAGAGGGACATTACCACAACTCAAGAAGCCTGATATGAATATTTAATCTCTCTAAAATTGGGTGATTATGCAGATACTGTGCATCTGGGAGAGTTGTTCCCCCAGGGGCTTATAAAAATAAATACTACATCTAAAATGTAACAGCCAAAATGCAGGTGGTGAATTCTCTCTCCGCCGCTTACTTGCAGCTCTACTTGGCTTGTCCTGATGTGCCGCTGAAACAAATGGGCCTCCTCTGAAGAACAATTGCCGAGGTGCGGGCACTGTCCGCAAGGGATGCAGGGGCTCATCGCTGGAATGTGAGGTGTTCCTCCAAGCCATCTACTACCGTATGGTTGATGGGTTTGATGGTACGGAGGAGAATAGTTTATAGGATTTCTTTTTAGTGCGTGGTGTATTAGCGTCTCACATTTTAATGAATTCCATAAATAAAAGATGATGAAATGCCAATGTTTTGTGAACTACATGCAGTTAGTTTCATCTTGAAATCTGGCTACATAAACAATGTTGTAACCAACATTTTTTACCCTGTCTTCTGTGTTGATGTTCTTGGAATTACTAGTTAAACAGCAATAGATCACTTTCATTACCAAAAATAAAATACTGAGCTAGCATCATCCTGTTTTTTGTACTTTCACCATCAGTCACACTGAGATTAATTGATCTGTTCTGGGTACTGGAGACCTGTCTTCATGTGGGAAGCGATTTCTTGCTCTAGCTGAGGCATTTGGTACACTTCACTGTAATTCTCTAAAACAGTACCTCAAGTGGGGACATGAGGCCATCTGTGCCAGTCACCTGGTCGCCTTCTCCACAGCGTTTGCTACCAGGCTTCAGAAAGGTTATACTGGAGAAGAGAGGAACTGGGAACTAGGCAAACTTGCAACAGGAGGGTTCTAACAGTGTCATTTAAAGGAGTGTAAACTCTCCTGGAAATGGCCATTTTTTTCCCTTTTTGGATGAAGATAATGAAACATTCATCAGAGATTCTGGTTCTGTCAGGAACAAACAGCAGCTTGATGAGCTTCTGTAACTGCTGTTCATGCACATACCCTGAGGAAAAACAGAGAATTAATAGCTTATTTGCTTTGCTTAGTGAGAGAGGAGCTGGTGCTTGTAGCAGAATAATTCAGTCAGAGAAATTGCTAATAAATACATAATTTCTTTCTTATTTTCAGAAAACCCCCCCCTACTCTGTCTTCAGGTAGACTGATCTTTGCGAGACATAAAACCATGCCGTGCAAAGAGGCTGCTCCTGGTGGCAGAGGATCTTAATCCCATTTAGAAAATAATGCCTGTGCTGCAGAAGCATTCAGCATATTGCCATGGAGAAGGTAGAAAGCTCGAACAGTTTTCTTTCCCCTCAGGTGTCTGGGCTGGAGCACAGTGTCACACTGCTGATCAAAAGCAGAGTATTTGTTCTTTAACTCTCTGCACCCATCCCCAGTAAAAGAAGCAAAGGTCACAGAGCAGAGGGGTTACCCTATCTGCCACCCCAGCCCAGCAACTAAGCCTCTAGCAAACACATTAGTGTTTAATTTGTCATCCCCAATGGTGTGGCACCGGTGCTCGGTCTCCCACCACTCCCTGCCAGCGCTCCGGGGGTCTTTGTGCGAGCAGCGGAGCGCGGAGGAGATGTGCCGGTCAGGAAATGCATTAGCGCCGGTGCTGGATCCACATTCTTTGAGTTTGTTGCCTTACCTTGAACACGGGATTTTTACACACAGCTTGAGGGGCAGCTGGGAAGGGACGGAAGGCGGTGGCCACACCAGTGAGTGGCAACCAGTGGTTCTCCAAACATCTCCCCCTCTCCTCTCCCCTCACCTCCATCCTCCAGCACTGATCCGCAAACAAAGAGTGTTTTGATTGCTTGGATGACAGCACAGGAATTTGCCTTTTCAAAAGCACTCGCTATATATATACGACCTAAGTACTGTAACTAGAAGCACCTTTAAAAGCCATGAGGGGGAATGGAGGCTGTAGTAGTGACCGGTTGCATTTTGAACCCGAGTTTCTAACAAACACATAAAACTCACAGACAAGCCTGCACATTAGTGCAACAGCATGATGGGCAACAGTCAGTAAAAAATGATTTAGTAGGCCGGCAGAATAGTTTCTGCTGCTTTTGGCTATGTTTGATTCCCTCCAGTCTCTCTGCTTACAAAGTCCCATGTTTACAAAGCTGTCTCAAATATACCATTTAAATTCATTGCATAATGCACCAAAATCAATTTTCTTGTTCAGCAGCCAAAGGGCAGGAGAACTAATTTTTGTGCACTACAGCGTCATTTCAAACTGGCCCATTTGTGACAGGTCTTCAAAGGTACATTATGCCAAGTTAGATGAAAGGCACTACAGGGTGATTACATACATTAATGGTATCTGGGGAGGCAATCATCATAGCTCTCCAAAAAGGAGAAAAGATTTCTGGGAAGTCTGAGAAGCATGAATGCAGGTGAAGAAATCCGTGTGCTGCAGAACTACTCTGTTTAAATGGAATTCTCAAAATTAAATCATACTTTACAAAATTTGTTCCCCTGCAAGTACATATGCTTTTCAGCTTGCCCACCCCCTTCTCTATATGAAGAACGTGTCTCTAAGCTACTCTGTTTTTTCCATCGTAAAGTTCCCCTTGCCCGGTCTTAATCCTGGTGCTCTCATGCTCTGCCTCTCTATTCACTTGCCAAACTTGTTTTTCAGTCTGTCACTCATTCTGACCTTAGCTTGTTCTAAACTTAACTCCTGCCCACCCAGTACTCCAGCTCCTGAGGTGCTACTGCCCAGAGCTCTTCCCCAGTCTCCATCTGACCATATGGGCCTTTTGATACACTTTGCTATTCATTGCCCTGCTCTCTATTTTAGCTCTGCGGGCACGGCCTATCCCTACTCTTGATTTGCTGAATGCTCTGGAGAAAATTCCTGAATTGTAATACTGTTTATGAATACAACATTTATAAATTCATCTCTTCTGTCATCCAGAGTAAGTCTTCATGTTTCATTTACGTCCTCTCCCAGCTCTTGTTTTCAAAAGTTCTTTTCCACTTTCAGTTTTCCTTTCCTTAGTCAAAGATCTTGCTGGCATCTCAAAAAGTAAAACCCAACAGCCTCATGCACAGCCCATCTGTGCCTTTGTTATTTATTTTACCACATGTCCTATTCAGTTCCCAGTGCCATGCCCAAATGCCTCAGTTCAAGCCCACCTCCTTGTTTCTCAGTTCTCAGGTCTTGATCCTGACACATTATCAACCGCTTCCTTTATCTATTCATTCCTCCTCATCTAGCTGTGCCTTGCTGAGCTCTTTGTCGCACTTCACCCACCTCTCCTTGTGTCCTCTTCTCTCTCTGTTCGCACTGTGAATGGTCTCTCTCTGCCTGAGGACAGGAGGACACCATGTGATGCTCTCTGATTCCTTCCTCACTCCCCTCTAGCCTTGATTCTAATCTATGAACTATATTGAATTTACATCTATAAAAGTAAAAAGTTCCTTATTATCTACCTGTAAAACAGTCTTTTCCATTATGATTATGTTCAATCTCTCTCCTGAGTTTACTCCCCAGTTCCTCTTAACTAGCTCTTTGTGGATTAAGTACCTTTTCAGTTTTTCCCCTACTTATCATCATATTTATTGAATCTTCTTCCCTCTCTTCTCCACATCTCCACTACTCCTCAGGTGATACTGCCTTAACCTTTTGTTTATACTGTTTCCTTCCAGAGAGTGACGTTTTATGACATTTATGATAATGTTTCTCCTATATTGCTTAGCATCCACAAACTCTTCCTGGCTCCTCCATATTTTCTTACAACTGCCTCACCTCTTACTGAAATTAGACAAAACCCCAGCATGACAAAACCTGAGCATCTTATTTTCATCTTCTTCCACCCCTTTTCCTTCTTTACTGGCAACTTTTGTTGAAAAATTTGTAATTTCAGAACACCTCTCACCTCTCTCTTTCCTTCTGCCCCATTCACACAGATTCCACACAAATTCATGTACTTGCTACCAATACAACATATGATAACCCCCTTCTGTCCTCTTCCCCTTTGAACACACTTTTCCAATTCTTTATTAGTTTTAGACCAAATGTAGTGATGCCCATTAGACCGACAGAAGTAATCTGAGCCATGGAGTTTAGATACCTGATTCTCTCCATTGAGTGTCTAAGGAGAAAAGGAGATATCAGTAGTATCATCTTCTTGCAAAATAACCCATGGTTAGAACAACTCTGCAAGTAGAAGTATGGGTAACTGAAACAGAAGAAGATTAGATGAGAATGATTTTAGCTTTTATAGAGATTCCAGGTCTTGTAATATATGCGTAGGTCACATCAAGAGCTCCAAGTCTTCTTCCTCCTTTCATCAGGATGCAGTTTTGGCCTCTTATTAGACAAGTCTATCTACTCTTATTTTCACTCTTTGGTTCTTGCAATCGTGGATAGCTAAAGAGCACTCCTATTTGGAATATCACTTATCAGTGAGTATTGTTTTCATATAAATCTATCCTAAATTTCTATATCTCCAGGCTGGAAAGAGCACAGAATTAAGGTTGCCTTCTTACTGTATCAGTGCGATAAGTTGTGATGCAGGAAATTTTCCTGCAGGTAGCCAGTGATGTTAGCCATAATCTCAGTCACAAAAGGTGGTGGATGCCTGCTGCATAGGTGAAGATGGGCACTTAGGAGAACGTAGGCCACCCCACGAGGTGCACAAGGAGCATAGGGTTGTACAGCACTGAGTGGATGTGGACACCAGGCTGCATGGATTATTGTCTGGGACTTTGGTCCAAGTTGTTTCAGTCCCACTGTAAGTGAGAATTAGGGACAGCAGATTGACCTATGTGGGTCTTTCATCCTAACTTTTACTGTTTTCTTTAAATACTCACCTTAGCTCTAAGTCTCCATTTGTTTTTCCTCTTCTAAGTTAGCTGTCTGCTGCGTGTTACATCTCAGATCCTGACCATTAGGAAAAACTACAGTAGCATTCCTGTTCTACAGGTTAATGTCTTAACTCTAAAGCTAAACACTAAAGCCAGGATCCTGCAAGCTTCTTCTTCCCACTGATTCTCCTGAGCACTAGAAAATTAACAATTAGACAGATAAAAAACTTTATGATTTTGGCTGTACACCAGGAGAAATCTATAACAGATTAAGAAATGGTCCAGGAGCGTTTGAGATCTAAGATGGTATGGCAGCCACTAAAAAGCCCTCCACTTGTGCATTATGTTCCTCCAGTTTTGATTGCAAAATTTATTTTTGTATTTTCAAAATATATTAACAATATCATTATAAAATAACAATACTGAGGGGCCAATTAGGCTTCATTTCCTTGCGTGAAAAAGGAGTCTCAAGCTGCCAAGAATTTAAAAGTGTTTATTCTCCTTTATGGGGCTTCTTTCAGATGGGCACATAAACATTGGAGTGTTATTTAACTCTTTGTAAAGAAGATACCATCACATCTCTTTGACCATCAGAATGTAAGTTGGTGTCAATTTACCCTATTCAGGTCACATCCAAAACCCTAATTACCCTGCTGTAAGAACTTTATAGTCATTTGAGATACTGATCACAGCACATGGTTACTGTGCATACTGATTTTATCCTATTATTATTTTAATAAAAAGGAAACCTGTACTAACAGTTGACTTTATTCATACTGTTAGTGCTGCTTAACTGTTTTATTGGTCTTAGAAACCCAAGAGCATGAAATATTTTTATTATATCTTTTGTGAGGTCTTAGGCTATTATATGATAGGGAATGTGCTGTATTCACTAGTGAATGAGATCTGGTGGTACACCAGTGCTGTGGTATATTACACAGTCACCCAGATGCAGATAAAACCAATTTAGTTACTAGAAGGTCAAAACTAAGAAGATAGTAAAAGCTTTGCTATGAAAGTCTGGTGGCTTAATTAACAGACAAATTCCAATTTCACCCTGCTGTTTCAAAATGGAAGTGCTTTTATCCTAAAATAATTTCTTGCCCACAATAAATAATAATTTAAATTTCCTGCTAATCTTACATAGATAGCAATCTAGCCTTTCAGGCATTTGGAGGATTGGGACATCTCATGTTTATAATTGGCTTGCTGTTTTAAAAAATATTAATCTTTTTTGGAAGGACTATATAGCTTGCCAGCAGGATATTGAAGGAGGGTTTGGGGGATTTTTTGTAATCATTCCTGTGAAGGATTTGTGTTTCATTCTCCTCATGATTTCTTTGAGCTTAACAAAAAACAGAGTTTAGAAGATTTGTTTGGTGTTTAACTTGATTATTTAAATAAGAGATAAGCAATTGCCATTACAGCAGCTAGGCAATAATTTCCTGGGGTCAGGGTCTCTCCTGCCCAGCATACACCCCTATTGTTAATGGAGCTGAACATGCACACACACACTTTTAGAAGGGAATGTTAAACAGTCCCCATTTATTTTACAGTGCAAATACTTACATGACAAAACACAGACAGACTTCAGGAGTCAGTCTGAAGACTTTAAAAAAAGAGCTGGAAGAACAAAGAGATTTAACTACCTAACCATTACTTTTCCCTCCTGAGTTCAAACTTTAGAAATGCAAAACCTTACTTAACCATCATAACCCCACTTAGCCATCACCTAATCCTAGTGAGGTGGGGCCCAGGCATCAATGTTTTTCTCAGCATTTCTTCAGTGAAAGCTAGCTCTCCTTTTAGAAACATAGTGCATCTCACTAACTGTACAGGGAGCTTAGGTATGGGTCGGTGCCTATCAACCAAAAACTAACTCTTATTCTAAAATCCCTAAATGGGCATTACCCAGACAGGATTCGTGTCCAGCTGGGTGAGTATCTGTAGCAGTATGATGTGTTAGGGGTCAAACCATGACCGCTCAAGCACGTTTGCAGGGTGCAGTGGGAGCTCAAGAGCAGGAGTCTGTATCAGTCAGAACTCTACCATTATATCACTTCATGATATAATGACAATTTTTTCTCTCTAATACTGGTGAATGCCGCTGGTTGCCTTTTAGCTACCTTTCAACCTCCACAAAAGTGTGCTTTCCCTCACTTTTCTTGACTGGGTTGGCTTCTGCAGCTCCCACTGAGCCAAAAGTCAAAGTGCAGCAGGTGGTGGATACTATCAGCAAGCCAGAGCACTGCTGAGTCCCAGGGTCGAAAGTCTCCCACCCCACACTACAGTCACCACTTCAACCAGGACAATAAACCTGACTGAAAGATTTATTAACTGTGCCTCGGACCTCACTTAATATAGCCCTTTCCCTATATCCCTCCCCTAGTCTCATGTCAGGAGCAGCTTTGTCCTTTTTACTGTTGGGTAGAAAAATTATAAGAAGGTTTTGGATAGTTCTGAAGGTAGCTTTTACATTTTTTAGCACCTGTATTTTCTGGACCAGGATGTTTTCTTTTACTTCAGGTGGAACAGGTTTGCAAGTTGCAGTAGCCAAGTACCTTAAAGATGCTTTGCAGAATGTTCTTCAAAGCACTATGACCACAGCAGAAGGAGCTTTCCTGAGGAAGTCAAATTTGCAATTGCTTTATAAAGAAAGAATATTACCATTTTGACATTTATCAGTAGTAAAAAGTATGTCTCAAGGAGGAAAATATTGTGACAGAGTTCAACCCACCAAACATTCAAATAACAAAGATTTTACAAGTGTTCCCTGTTTTTCAAGAGTAAAAGATCTGTAGACTTTAATACGACTTGTATTGCTAAATAACTGTGTAGCTCTTGGACATTTTGTCCAAGCAATTCTTGAGGATAACCCTTGTGAGAAATTGCTTCTGGAGACTGGCACTCATGGCTGATCCAACACAGTTGCCTGTTCCTGCTCCTAACCATTCTCTTCAGCCACTGCCCAGAAGATGTACAAGTCCCTGGCAGGTATTGTTGAAGGGCTGCTTGCGCATGGCAAAAATACGAGACAGTTTGGTCTCTTGGTTCCTTTTTGTTCCTTCTGACAGTTCTGTGTAACTGATACGAGAATGATCTGTGTAGCTTGGGAAGGTATGAAAGAGAAAAGTAACGATGCTTGGTAACCAAGCAGGAGGTATTTGCTATGAGAATATGGCAAGACTCTGTGTTAGATACTATGATATTGTTCATCTTTAAGATCTAGAAGAAGCAACAACATGCTAATGAAACTTCAGGTTTCATTGTGAAAGATGTTCCCCTGTAAATCATGTGTCCTAAATAGTTGCTTCTATAGTGGTAAGCAAGGATAGAAAGATACAGTAACTCAAGTATCTCAGGGCACCCCCCCCTTTCTTTAGAAAGTCAAAGCTTCAATTCCTAAACTGAAAATCATGTTAAAAGCAAAGAAATATTGAAAAAAGCACAAAACCCCAACAGTCTACCTTAAAAAAGCTGGTTTTCAGGGGAGAGAGTATATCAAGATATAAAGACTTTGCAGAAGCTGTGCTTCACCCTCAGAGAATGCATATTGTCAGCTATAAAATGTCATATACCTCAAACCTAACGATAAAGTTTCTTACCATGAATACAGAGGTGTTATGGGATGACTTGTTAAGGTGCATGAAGTTGTCACTCCAGCTAGAAGCAACAGGTATGTTTCATTTTGCATATAGAGTATATATATAAAAAGAACAGTGAGACTGCTTTATCTGATAATTAAAGTTGGTTTAGAAATAATGTTGAAGTACTGTGTGTATCTGTGGATTGCTTATCTCAATCTCTGGACAGATTTTTGTGTGAAAATTGATATAAAGCTTTCCCACAGATTCTTTTTTAGATATTCCAAGCTCCCCTCACAATATGTAAGCATTGTATTTAAAATTATGAAATTTTCCAAGAGAAGGAATTCAATGAATAGGATGCAAAACATGTGAGTGTATTTTGCCTGATGTTTATAGCCCATTGTCTGAAAGATCTTATGTCTTTGACATAATAGACAACGAGCTTCCTTCTGCTTTCAGTTACACTCATATAAATCTGGAGTAACACCTTTGGAAACCAAGATGAGTTCTGCCTCAATCTCTTCTCTTTTTAGATGCTGGATCGTGGCCAAGCTTTTTACTTTGCATAACTGCCTCCAATGCTGGGATTCTCTTCACAAGTAACCCATAGGAGGTGCATTAGAAAACACAGCTCTAAAGTTAGGCAAACGCCAGGCAATTAAAGTCTCTGCCACATAAATCTAAAGTCTAAGCCAGTAAGTTTCAGGAAACGTATCTAACTGTGTGTCCCGTGCACACGGCTGAAGAGCGGACGTGCCCGCACAGGCTCTGCAGCTTGCAGACTGGCTGGAATGCGAGGCTGCTCCCGGTTCGCAAAGGGAGGCAGGATCCCTCTGCCCTTCCCTTTTCACACATCCTCTGGATTTAATAAACTTACTTAAGTAAAATTAAGGAATGCATCTCAACCCCATTTTCACAAGCGTTTAAAGCTTTAGGTGTCCTTTCAAGTCACTTGCAGGTGGTTGCGCGTTACATTCCTTCATTCATTCATTCTGCTGAGAGGTGGCACTGCCACAGTTTTCACAAGTCAGTTAGGTTCATTGCTTTTGAAACCACGTAAACCAGGTTAGTGAGATAAACTGAGTTAAAATGAAGCTAGCCAGTGTACTAGAAACAAAAGTTTTGGAGTTATCATTTTCCTGACAAATTATTTTATGTCCTGCAATAAATTTGCTTCAATTAATTGCAGAATCTGCTGCTTTATAACTAATTCTTTGAGAAACATTTACGATGTAGAAATCTACTGATATCTAAAAGTCTAATATTGTGCTACAGAAAACCGACTAGACAGAGACCCAACAAAATGATTTAGGCACTTCATGTCAGGATCAGAAACATCCTTCTGGCCGTTCTTGTGCATGTGTGTGGATGTGTAGGAGTGCTCAGTTTCTCTCCACGATCGTTTCTGTTTTGTAGGAAAAATTTACACGTCAGCAACATTTTCTGACGACATGAATTTTGACTAATTTCATATTTTGTTAGGAATACTTCCTGCCTTCACTTGTGTGCCAAATCTTAAACATCTTTTCTTGTATTTAAGAGACAAGTGTACAGTAACTGCATCTCCAGCTACTTAACAACTCATGTGCAATGTGTTTCTCATTTCAACAATTCCCACCACTCGGCTCACAGTTTCATTAATTTTTCAGATGAAGTTTTGCTATACGTGGTTAAGGGATAGAAAACACTGAAATCCACTACACTCTATTTCTGTGCTACGGGCTGCCCTTGGAGTAATTTACTTAGTGTTAGAACATCATCACTCCACACCACGCTGTAAAAAACTGAGGAAAAAAATCACACTTCTGAAGACAAGAGATGGTAAATCAGTTTTGTACTAGCTCAGGCAGGCTCTCCCAATAATAAATCTATTGATAATATTAAAAATTACGTGGGTTAAATTCTCTGCAAAGGTTATTTTTGCAAAGGGAACTGAAAGCAAGTTGAGCTTCTGTTTCGGGGAGAAAAAGGCAAAAAGTGAGATGATAAAACTGGAGATGTTATTTTTTTAATTAATAATGATGGAAAAAGAAGTAAAGGACTTTTTAGTGTCTAAATCACGCTAAAGCAAGGTATGACAAAGTCTGAAATCATGTAGACAGCAAGGGTTGCCTTGCAGCATAGGGCAGTGCTCCCATCCAAGACAGGCTGTCAGGCTGGCTGGCCGGTTGGCCTGGCCTGGAAACATTTACCTGGACTGAGAAATCACTACAACTCTAAATAGTACTTTTAAAAACAGGAGTTATTTTCTATGAAGTAAATGATGTCATCAATCCTTTTAGGCTAGTCAGAATCACTGAGCCTAGTCCTGACATCCATACGTATCTTAATTCATACAGGATTGTGAAGAAAAGAGATTTAGCCCCCAAATGTTGTCTTAAGCTTTAAACTACCCTATGATCTTAGATTGAATCTCTCTGGAGTAAAATGACTTATTTCTATTTACTTCATTATGATCTAGATGAGGCCCAAAGGGCTGTAAAATTTAAGAGGAGATCTTTATTTTACAACATGTGTGCACCTGCTGTGGAAACCGGAGTTACTTCCAGTTAAGAAGGCAGCAGCTCCCAGAATACTATCAAATAACAGAAAACTTGCAAATCAGCCATTCGTACCGCGCAGACTAGCGCCTGCGGGGGACAGAGAAACGCCTGGGTGAAACATGCTGGGACCAAGGTTACGCACAGAGCATGAGGGAAGGGCTGAGATTTCCAACACCTTGCAATGAAGAAAAATGGTGAAGATCTGGCTTTGCCCCCAAAGCGCCTAAACCTTGAAGAGATTCTTGCTGCAAAGACTTCTTCTAACAGATCGAATTACGTACCCTGTGTACCAAAGCTTTTGGTGTCTGTAGCGCTTGTGATGGGGAAAAAGCCCAGACCGCTCAATTTAAAATTAAAGATGAGAGGGTATGAGAAGTAATTTAACAAAGAAACCTCGACTGGGATATGTCCATAAACTAACTCAATATTGGAACTTATACTTTTTTCTTCTTGTTTTAATATAAAAACAAGGGCTGAATGGCAGATGTTGTGTGTGTGCCTTGGCAACAGGAGTAAAATCTTCCAGGGAGTTTGGGGAGGTTTTCGATTTCAACGTGGGCACGTCTTCCCTTAGGCCTTCCTAACGCCTGCCGGGTGAGGCCATCCCTGCCCACCTGGGCAG
>NW_010562651.1:0-16152 GCF_000687285.1 Phaethon lepturus
TTTTTTCCCTTCTTAAATGTGTTATCCCAGAGCTGCTGCCACTGTCACTGATGGGCTCGGCATTGGCCAGTGTCAGGTCTGTCTTGGAGCCGGCTGGCGTTGACTCTATTGGACACAGGGGAAACTTCTAGCAACTTCTTGCAGAGGCCACTCCTGCAACCCCGCTGCTACCAAAACCTTGCCATGCAAACCCAACACATGAAATTTATTTGTATGAATAGATATCCATGAGGGATATTAGGTCATCATATGGTAGTACTTCCAAAGAAACAACGTCAGGATTGATTCAGTGTTTTAACAGCGTACGGAACTCTAACCATTAGATCGGGAAACAACTTTGCTGTTTGTCTGACTGATTGATATTGCCAAGGAGTTCACTCAACTCCCTGCCACTGTTTGGGCATAGTAGCACAGGCTAGATGAGCCCTGTAAAGTTATTGCAGGTTGTTTCTGGGTAGTTCAAATATTCTTCTGCTACACTGAGGTCTGCAGTGCCAATACATCCTAGGTATAATGGTTTGAAACACCTAAAAGTAGTTTAAATCTACAGAGGATATACGGGAAGTAATTAAACAAGAATGGAATTTATATAAAGAACCAATGTGGGAAAGAGAGAAAGACTGAAGGCTGGAGAAAGATGAGAAAGGGCCAGAGAGTGACTGTTTCTGCTATAGAACATTCTTTCCCAGGACTGGCCCCTAAATTTCTTCCTACATACTACTTAGTTGTCAAATTATGTTTATCAACAGCAAGGTAATATATGTGTATACAATGTTTCACATACCTTTTCTTTCTGACAGACGGTATGAGATGTTCTCTGTTTTGGCTGTTCATTCCTACTCATGTTCCTCTCCCCCTCTCTCCATTTCTTTTTTTTTTTTCCTTTTTAAACCATGATCATGGCTTTGACTTGGTATACAATATATTTTTTAATATACACACAAAATCACACAAGCAAACACAATATACTTATATATATTATATAAAACATACAGAAACATATTTGTAATATAAATACTATACATATATGTGTGTGTGCATATATACATATATATAGTATGGTAATAGGTAGCAATACTTGGAGAACAGAACTGGTGGCAAACTGCAACTGATGGGGGGATGATTGTGTTGCATCACGGACTCCTTAAATCAGCTTCACTACCAAAATAAGGTGAATGGAACTGCACTCTGAGTATCTCATCATGACCTGGTCCACAGAGCTTAGTAGCACAGTGGTGGCAGATGAGGTCAGGTGCACAAAAGATAAAAAAGATGGAAAAATTGTTTATATCTAATAAAATTGATGAATATCTGTCAGTAGGTTTAAACACACAATAAAAATGTAATTCTCTCAATGCATTTATGAATTTGAAAATGCAATTTTGCTTGAAATGCCAGTAAATCTGATAGATAGTAAATCTATCCTTAGTAGCTTTAGTTTCTTCCATAGGGACTTGAAACTGCCCTTTATGATCATGAGGTATGAAATAGAGAGTGATATGTGGGGTACAAAATCTTCTGGCTAATGAAGCATTTCAGATTGTTTCCATGCAATCTTCTCTTCATGAATTACTTACCAAAAGCTGAGAGTTGATACCTGGTATTCTCCCTGATAACTGGTATGTTGACTTTTATATGCTGAAGTTATTGCAGCTAATAGGATTTAAGTAACATAATGAAACATTTTTATTTTAAGTTGAGCATGCAATTTAATTGTGTTTTTCTTTCCATTTAGAATTAACTAGACAAGCTAATATGAGTATATAGGCACTAGTATCAATTACATCTAAAAACCTACATAAACGGATGTCGACTATAAAGATCAAAATACTTATTAACAGGACTCTTCAGTGATTCATTGCACTTCTGAAATATGTGGACAAGTTTCCATTAACTTAAATGGGACCTGAATCAGGCCCTTGTAGAGTTATATAAACAACCTAGTATTCATCATTTCCTAACTCCTGAGAAACCGATGTTCACCAGATATTTCACTGGTAACGTGATTGCACTGAGATGCTTTCTAACTGCTTGTGAATTAAGAATCACACAAACATCTGCCCCTCTACTTCGCTCTGGTGAGACCCTGCCTGGAGTACCGTGTCCAGCTCTGGAGCCCTCAGCACAGGAAAGGCATGGACCTGTTGGAGCGGGTCCAGAGGAGGCCACAAAAATGAACAGAGGGATGAACAGCTGTGAGGACAGGCTGAGAGAGTTGGGTTTGTTCAGCCTGGAGAAGAGAAGGCTCTGGGGAGACCTTATTGCAGCCTTTCAGTACTTAAAGGGGGCTTTCTTATGAGAAAGATGGGGACAGACTTTTTAGCAGGGCCTGTAGCAATAGAACAAGAGGCAATGGTTTTAAATTAAAAGAGAGCAGATTTCAACTAGATATAAGGAAGAAATTTTTCCCAATAAGGGCAGTGAAACAGTGGCACAGATGCCCCATCCCTGGAAGTGTTCGAGGCCAGGTTGGACGGGGCTCTCAGCAACCTGATCTAGTTGAAGATGTCCCTGCTCACTGCAGCGGGGTTGGGCTGGGTGACCTTTAAAGGTCCCTTCCAACCCAAACTACTAAATGATTCTATGATTCTATGGATGTGGTCATGATAAGAAGATGAGGAATAATAGCACAAAATATCTTAGTAGTTTCAGTCCATCTAAAGAAATATATATAGTAATGTTTATTCAAAACCACCTACATTTTGCATAATATCCTTTTGGTTGGGGTGCTAACCTGGGGAGTGGAACCTGGCTTCTTAATCAGTCCTTCAACCTGAAAGATTTTGGTTTATCATTCAACAAGAATGAAAACCACATGGTTCGTATGCATGTATGACAGGGAAAGTCTCTCATTTTTCTACCTGAACTGGGGGCTTACATCCTGACAATGGACATGGAGGGACTTCTAGACTGTACAGTACAAAATGAACACTGTTCTTAGCAAATTGTTTCCCTGTACAAATGGAGGAGCAATTCCCAAGCTCAGTACATATTAATTTGCAGGATTTTCGGCTTTCTTCCTTGATGTTCTTTCCTGGTTTTGGCTGGGATAGAGTTAATTTTCTTCCTAATAGCTGGTATAGCGCTGTGTTTTGGATTTAGTATGAGAATAATGTTGATAACACACCAATTTTTTTAGTTGTTGCTAAGTAGTTGTAGTGCTTATACTCAGTCAAGGACTTTTCAGCTTCCCATGCTCTGCCAGTGAGGAGGTGTACAAGAGGCTGGCACAGCCAGGACAGCTGACCCAGACTGGCCAAAAGGGTGTTCCCTACCATATAATGTCATGCACAGTATATAAAACTGGAGTTGGCTGGGGGGCATGAATCACTGCTCAGGGACAGGCTATTGATCACCGGGTAGTGAGCAATTGCTGCATTATGCATCACTTATTTTTCTATGTTTTATTATTATTATTAATTATTATTATTATTATTTCTTTGCTGTTTTATTAAACTCTCTTTATCTCAACTTGATAGGTTTTTTTTCCTATTGTCTGCCCCAACCCACCTGGGGGCAGGGCGAGCAAGCAGCTGTGTGGTGCTTAGTTGCCAGCTGGGACTAAACCACGACATGTTCTCTCTTATTGCCTTGATTATCATGACATTTCACATAATATGTACTGTCTCTGGATAGTTCTTGTCAGGTGTAGACATCTACCTTAGGCAGCCTGGTCTGATGTGCTGGTGTTACATATCTGACCTCTAGGTGTTGTCATGACTAACGTAAAAATTAGTAGTCTTGCTTTAGTTCATTTTGAGGTACTTCTCATTTTAGTGACTATCAAGTTTTACTGCTCCTGGAGGTTGATTTAAATATTGGATTAACCTCTTTTAACATCTATTTCTTATGCCAATATATCTGAATAAAAATACACGATCTACAGGGTTTCTTTTTGCCTTTTCATCTTCATTTGCATTATCAAACACTGTCAGTGTCTGAGTTTAGGCATGCTTACAGCTATTCTGCATTTATGTAATGACAAATAAATATGTAGGCCATTTTGAACCGTTTTTTATTTCTCTCTTACATACAGATCTAATGAACTAAACTTTGGTGCTTATATCAGTCACATTAGTTTGATCCACTTTTTCTAGGCCCAGCTCCAGTTTCAAAGTTCATAGTGTAAAAAGAAATTACCCTGGGGAAAGATTCTCCCAGTTTGTGAGATAATAGCTGCTCAGTAATTATAACTCGTTAACCTGTTTTGAAAGCATTTGGCCTCCTATTGCTCACTTGGTGTAAGTAGCTATAAAGTCTTTTTCCAGTAACAATATTTTGAGCTAATAATTTTCAGGGGTTCAGAAGAGGATTGTGTCAAAGCTTTCATAACGATTAGTGTCACATCCCAAGCTTATGCGTATACATGTATTGGGATTTTGGCATTCTTAATGGCTGCATTTCTTTCACGACAGTTGTAATTAACGGGTACAAATTAAATTTGTGAGAGAATGGAAGTTGAAACTACAGCTAAATGAGTTCTAATAGGCCTAAGCAGAACAACATGAAAAACATCTACAATGTAATTAAGAATTACAGTTGCTTGGCTGATTCTAGGTGATTGTTTCTTCCCCAGGCAGAAGTGTGCAAAACTTTTGAATTTCCAAAGAAAATTACATTTGCCACTTAACTTTTTGTTTCAGAACATTAGTAATTTTTCCCAAATATCTTTTATAGCTTGCAGTTATCCATAAGCCTCACATTTTGTAAGGATTTCCATTTCTTTTTCCAAAATGTTGCTGAATCAAAGTGGTTCTGAAATGCTGTGTACAAGATGAGCGAGAATATAGTTTTCGTAGTTGAAACATAGTATGATTCATAATAGATTCAGCAAATGTTGTTTTGTAGTTCCCTAAAAACAACTCATTCATGGTGGAAGAGTGTCTGAAATAGACTATATGGCACTTGTTTTATTTGTTTAAATACCTTTCTATGTTATGATAAAAGAAATGTTCTCCATCATTGCTTGCGTAGAATGATGGTGGAATATAACACAAATGCAGAAAGATAATATATACTGTATACTGTATACTGTATACTATATACTATATACTATATACTATATACTACATACTACTACATTATATGTGCTGCAGTGTGTGCATCACAGTGCTCTAGTGTTTTCAACTAATAAAACTTGAACTACACTCCATTACTCTCTGCAGCTCTTTATTTCAGTCTCTGAAAGTCAGAAAAATTAATTCTAAATGTACAGCAAATGAAAGTAAACCAAAGTACGTGCTCATATGGTCACTGAAGTTAATTCTTGTCATTATTGACTGGCCATGAACCCTTAAATAAAATTTCAGCCTTAAGACCCAGTAGAATTGCCACTGAACTGTAACTTGTGAAGTTATTTACAACTATTATAAAATCATTGAATCACAGAATCACTCCAGTCATGGGATTCTTCCCACCAAATTTTGGTAATGGCAGCTAGGTCGTAGCTTTCTAGCAGCACGGTGGCTTCCAGCTCCTCCTGTTTGCTGCCCATGCTGCATGCATTGATGTTGAGGCACTTCAGCTGGGCTGTCGGCTGTGTCCCCCTTTTACAGGAACCTCCTTTAGTTCCTCTGAGGTCTTTCTCTGGTACAAAAGGCTGAGGGGCCTCACTAGCACCCCACCCCTCTAAACTTGGCATGTCATCCCACAGCTTGTCATGGGTAAGCCTGATATTATACCCCTCCCCCTTCTAGTCTAGCCCTGTCAGTAAGCCCCACTAGCTTGCGAGCAAAGAACCTCTTCCCACTTTGAGAAAGGTCAATCCCATCTGATGTCAGCAAGCCAGGTGCCGAAATTGTGGCAGTGACACCAGTCACGGAGCCATGTATTAATAGACCGGACTGGTCTGTTTCTTCTTATGTCACTGCTTGCAACTGGAAAGAGGGAGGGAAAAATAACCTGTGCTCCAGATTCCCTTACCAACCATCCCAAGGCCCTGAAGTCTCTTTTGATCGCCCTTGGACTATGAGTTGCAGCTTCGTCTCCACCCACATGGAAGAGCAGTAGTGGATAATAGGAAGGCTAGGAAGTTTCCTAGTGACGTCCTTAACCCGGACCCCAGGGAGGCAGCAGACTTCCCTAAGAGAGGGGTCTTTCCAGAGTACTGGACCTTCAGTTCCCCTCAGAAGGGAGTCGCCTACAACTACAACCTATCTTTTCTTCCTTGTGGGGGTGGTCGTGATGCGGACAGTAGGCTTGTCTGGCCTTGGCCAGAAACACGACCATCGACCACATCATCCATGGACTGTCCTTCCACATCCAGAGCTTCATACCTGTTGTACAGAAGCAGCTGTGAAGGTGAGGTGGGCAAGAAGGGGATTCACCTGTTGCCCCAAGCATGGACTTGCCTCCATTTGCTCCTTTCCTTTAAGCTACTGCCTTCAGCCTGTCAGAGGGAGGATACAGGATCTTGTATTTTTTTCTGGTGGCTGTTCCTGTTTCTGTCTCAGAGAGGACCCAGCATGGTTCCATGAGTCCCATCTCTTTCTTGGACTCCCTGATGCTCCTTAACCTTTATACTTCTTGTAGCTCTGCCACCAGGCTGAGCAGGTTGTCCACCTGGTCACACCTGACACAGCTGTTCTCACCACTGCCGTCAGTTACCAGTGAGTGGCTCTGGCACCCTGCAGCTGGAGACCTGGATGGCTGCATGTTTCCATGGGACCTCTTTCTGAGTTGCCACATCCATTCTGGCAAGTGCAGAGGACATGGCTTTGTGCCGGGTGGCTACCGTGGCTAAGCTCCTTCTGAGAAGGTGATGACCACCAATAGAACCCACCTCTTGAGCTGGTGGGGCCACTATGCCCTCCCTGAGTGCCCTTCCATGCAATCTGCCATGCAAACCATTGTGCAAACTGCCATGCCGTGCCCTGGCTGAGGCACCACGCTGTTTGCCGGCTCAGTTTGCAGCACTCCTGGTCGCCCGCGCTCCCCAGGCTGCTTTTTATAGGCGTGGGGGTGGGCTGCCATTGCTCAGCAGTGCCCAGGCTTCGCCAGTGTCTCCTGCGAGAGCTGCCGGCTCCTCTCCACTGCCCCGGTGTTTCCCTGCCTCAGGAAACCCCCTGTGCCCCGAGATCTGCCCCTCCTCTGCGGGTTGGACTGGAGCTGGAGCAGTTTCCCTCAGTGACTAACTGAGCTCACCATGCTACATTTCCAGCAGATGTTGGGGTGATTGAAGATGAAAGCCTGCAAGCATGATGCCTCCAAGTGTACCAGTAAGTAGTTACAGCTATACTGCTATTGTATAAGTAACCTTTTTGCAGAAATGCAGTAAAGACAGCTTCCACTGGAATTTTTGGCATATCCACAAGACCTCAAGTTTCTTCTAGTTACATGATATTTGTATGAAATGATCCATTTAATTACAACTTACAATTTCATTGTATGAAATGATCCATTTAATTATAACCTCTAAAACCTTGAAATTTTTGGAACAGCGGAATACTATGAACCAGCGGAGAGTCAGTATATCAGTCTTGCAGAGGGCATTTATGCTATCATTGCTTTCCTTGTGTGAAGGTTTCAGACCTAACGAGGTCTGAAAGTTTCTGGGATTAGTTCGTAATTTTACCAGGTTATTCTCTGAAGCTCTTCACCACCCCACAATGCCTATTGCTTGCAAAATTCTGGAGCCTAATGTGCAATGGGTTTGTCAGATAAAGACTGTCTGTTATCATATTCCTTCCTACTTTATAGTTTACTGATACTTGTGCTTTATACTGTACACAGTTTTGTTGTACCTTTGCTGTAGCACAGATTGTTTCCATTACACAGTTTAAAGACTGACTTGTTCATGTGCTCAGAAAGCATTCAGTTCCTTTGAAAGTTCATACACCCATTAGGGACATTTAGTGGGCTTTGTTTTGTTGAATTTGAGGTTATTTGACCTCAAACTCTGTATTCAGCATTGCCTAACATCTTTGTTGGCAACATAGACAGTAGGGTTGAGTGTATCCACAGCAAATTTGCCAAGGATGCCAAGCTGTGTGGTGTGGTCAACACACTGGAGGGAAGGGATGCCATCCAGAGGGACCCTGATAGGCTTGAGAGACAGGCCTGTGAGAACCTCATGAAGTTCAACAAGGTCAAGTGCAAGATTGTGCAAATGGGTCAGAGCAATCCCAAGCACAAATACAGGCTGGGTGGAGAATGGATTCAGAGCAGCCCCGAGGAGCAGGACTTGGGGGTCTTGGTTGAAGCTCAACATGGCCTGGCAATGTGCGTTTGCAGCCCTGAAGGCCAACTGTATCCTGGGCTGCATCCAGAGAAGAGGAGCTAGCAGGTCAAGGGAAGTAATTCCACCTCTCTACTCCACTCTTGTGAGATACCATTCAGTTCTGGGACCCCTAACATAAAGGAGGACATGGACCTGTTGGAGAGGGTCCATAGGAAGACATGAAGATGATCAGAGGGCTGGAGCACCTCTCCTGTGAAGACAGGCTGAGAGAGTTGGGGTTGTTCAACCTGGAGAAGAGAAGGTTCCGGAGTCCAGTACCTGAAGGGGGCCTACAAGAAGGCTGGAGGACTATTTACAAGGGCATGGAGTGATAGGACAAGGAGTAATTGCTTTAAACTGAAAGAGGGTAAATGTAGATCAGATATAAGGACGAAATTCTTCACTATGAGGGTGGTCAGGGTGGTCAAACACTGGAATGGGTTGCCCAGAGAAGTTGTAGATGCCACCTCTCTGGAAGTGAGATGTGAGATCCAGTTTGGATGAGGCTTTGAGCAACCTAGTCTAATGGAAGGTGTCCCTGCTGATGGCAGGGGTGTTGAACTAGATGATCTTTAAGGTCCCTTCCAACACAAAACAAAATTAAATCCTGCTCTTGGCAGAAGAGGAGGAAGAGCAGAGAAAATAAACTTCCCACAGTCAAAGATTTTCTTTTTTTAATTTTTAAATTTGGAAAAATATAACTTGAATACAGCATAAAATGTTCAACCTGTTTTCGGAATGAAAATGTAAATAGACATGCTTGCAGAAGAGGATTAGTGGGAGCGATATAGGAAGAAATATTGAGAGCTATGATAAGGAATTTCAGTGGTTTAGGACAAATGTTGAATGAAAGTATGAAAGGGAGAGGATTTAAATTCTGCGGAGAGACTAGGAAAACTGGTAATGAATGTGAGATGGCATAAGTAGGATCCAGAATTCTTCATGTATACTTTCCTCTCAGATATTATTCAGCATTTGTAGGAGTTTGAGGGCTGCCTGTGTTTCATTGTGTCTCTGTAATGTCTTTTATCTTCTGTGTTGGTATATAGTGTGATCCTGTGTGATCCCCACTCTTTGGGCATCACTTTTGTCTGTCCCCCTGCACCCTTCTCTAGAGGTTTCTGATTCACTCTCTTCCCTCAGAGTAGCTGGTGGTGGAAGACTCTTTTATTATACTGAAGTAAAATTATTTCCTCCTCTTTTCTTTTAAGTAAATGAATTAATGGAGTTCTTGTCTTTCTCCGTGTGTCTGATTCAGAGTCTCTACTGCAATTCCATCACTGCTTAAACTGGTCAGAATTAGGGCTGCCATGACACCATCCTCCTGCTGTCTTCCTGCCAGACAATTCTTTCCTCTTTTCTTTGAGGTCCCATAAACTAGGACTGATTAATGAGGTGATTCAGGGAGTAGCCCACTAAATATAAACCCCGCAGAAATGTGATTAGATTTGTCAGGCTGAAAAGCAGTGGAGATCAGGGAATATCCCTGATGACTGAAGGAGGGCAAATGTCATACCAACTTACAAGAAGGGCCCAGAAGAGGAAACTACAGGCCCATTTGTCTTACTTCAGTCCCTGGGAAGGTAATAGAATGACTCCTCCTGGAAACTATTACAAAACAAATGAAGGAGGTGATTGGGAAAAGACAGGAAGGGTTTACCAAGGGCAAAGAACACCAAACTGACCTGATCACCTTCTACAACAAAGTAAGATTGTCTGTCAACATGGGGGGAGCTATGGGTGATTTTACCTGGACTTCTGCAAAGCCTTCACCAGTGTTTCTCACAGCATTTTCCTGGCAAAACTGGCAAGATACTGAATAGCTAATCTGCAAAATGGGTAGGAAATTGGCCAACAGGCTGCACTCAGAGGGTTGTGATCAATGTTTTTTACTCAGGCTGGCAGCCTGTCACAAGTGGGTTCCCCCAAAGGATCAATACTGATCCCCATGCTGTTCAACATCTTCCTAAATGATCTGGATGATGGGATTGAAAATACCCTCACCAAGTTTCTGATAACACCAAAGTGGATGATGAGGTGGACACATCTGAAGGGAGAGCCATCTTCCAGAAAGATCTGGACAGGCTGATAGAGTGAACTAGCAATAGCAGTATGAAGTTTAACAAAGACAAGTGCATGGTCTTGCACTTGGGATGATGTAAACAAAGAGCTCAGTACTGGCTCAGATCTGCATGGCTGGGGAGCAGCCTTGCTGAAAGCGACCTGAGGGTCCTGGTGGACAACAAACTGAACAGGAGTCAGCAGTGCGTCACTGCAGCAACGAAGGCAAAGCAGATCCTTGTCTCTATATCCACAGGGGCATTACTAGCAGAGGTAGAGCTGCAATCATTCCAGCTCTTGTCAGGCTGCACCTGGATGACAAGAAAGACACAGATAGACCAAAGAGGATCCAAAGGAGGGCCACGAAGATGATCAAGGATGTGGAGAACCTTCCCTGTAATGAAAGACTGAAGGAGTTAGGTCTTTTCTGCCTGGAGAAGAGAAGTCTCAGGGGGGACCTCATCACAGTATTCCAGTACTCAAAGGGTGATTACAAAGAAGATGGAGGCTTTCTCTTCACAAAGAGCCACATGGAGATGACAAGGGGCAACAGGTACAAGTTGCACCAGGAGAGGATTCATCTTGACATAAGACAGACATTTTTTGCAGTGAGAACAACCATTCACTGGAACAGCCTCCCCAGGGGTGTGGTAGAATCTCCATCACTGGAGGTTTTCGAGATGTGATTGGACAGGGTGCTAAATAATCTCATTTAGGCTCCCTTCCCCACAAAATATTGAACCGGGTCATATTTTGAGGTCCCTTCCAACCTTGGCTGTTCTAGCATTACTCAGCCACCTAAAGCCAATTGTTAGCTAATCGGGTTGTATTTGAATCGATGGCTCATTTAGGCGGTTGTAGAAGGGTTTGGCAGCATTTCAGCAGGCTTCTGCTCAGAGGATAATTTTTTTCTGCCAATGTGAATCTAGGCATCAGAAAAGGGCTTCAGATAATAAAGGAGGAACCTGTTTTACCAGTGCTCCCAGTGTTAACGAACTGATGGAGAAAACATCGAGATGAATACAGGATGACTGGGATGCATGCTTCACGTTGTGAAGCTTTTTAATATTGCTATACCTGGCAATAGTAAAAAGGAGGAAGAAAAGGAGAAAGACTGTTAAGCTTTTTGTTCATTTGTTTTGCTTTCTGAACTGACAATGCATTGTAGTACAACTGGAAAGATTTTGGGGTGTGTCATTTGTCGTGGTTTAAACCCAGCCAGCAACTAAGCACCATGCAGCTGCTCGCTCACTTTCCTGTGGTAGGACAGGGGAGAAAATTGGAAGAGTAAACTCATGTTTGAGATAAAGACAGTTTAATAGGTAAAGCAAAAGCCGTGCATGCAAGCAAAGCAAAACAAGGAATTCATTCACCACTTCCCACGGGCAGGCAGGTGTTCAGCCATCTCCAGGAAAGCAGGGCTGCATCATGTGTAATGGTTTCTTGGGAAGACAGATGCCATAACTTCAAATGTCCCCTCAACACCTTCTTTCTTCTTTGTCCCAGATTTATATATTGAGCATGACATCACATGGTATGGAATATCCCTTTGGCCAGCCTGGGTCAGCTGTCCTGGCTGTGTCCCCTCCTTGTGCACCTCCAGCCTTCTTCCTGGCAGGCCAGCATGAAAAGCTGGACTGTCCTTGACTGCTTAGCAACAACTGAAAACATCAGCATGTTATCAACATTTTCTCATCCCAAATCCAAACCACAGCTTTACACTAGCTTCTATGATGAAAATGGACTCTATCCCAGCTGAAATTAGGACACCTTTGCTTTCACTTATGGACGTCTCTACAATTTCATGGCCATAGTCACTATTCCAGAACAGTGAATCTGGGAAAAGTAAGGCATATTTCAATATAATTAACTTTAAGTAGTTCTAGGAACGTCACAACAGGCTCATGTGTTAACATCCCTGTGTATGTGAGGACTTATCCTACCAGAAGCCATTCTCTTTCACTAGACAATTAGAAATAGAAGTAAGATACCTGAAAGTTTTACTAATTTCAAATTATGCTCATCTTATTATAAGTGGCCCTATTTCCAAACATGAAGTTCAGCAATATGCAGACTTATAAAAAACAGTAAATGAGGTATTAAGTGGCCAGTGGATGCATATTCATAATCAATTACTGAAAAGTTATCATTTTTCCTTAATACGAAATTGCTTTTATACTTTAAGCTAGAGCACATATTACAAGATAGGTAACAATTTGTATAGAATCTGACTGGGGTAGATGGGTTGGTGTTTGGCTCGGCCTAATTCACGTTGGTCATTTCTGCCTGCAGAGGAAGCTTAAATGAACTTGGCTGGACCGAAAGTATCTATTGACACGTGATAAAAGCTAGTGATAAAAAGAGACAACAAAAGACATCTGGGAGAAATAAAGGACTCAGAGTTTGGAAAGAACCTCAGGGATACATCACACCCAAGATTAAAGGAAGACCTTGCTTATTACAATGTGTTTGGTGCACATCCAGATTTTCAGTACAATTTAAAGTTTCTCACTTCTGATAGGTTTCTTTAGTCCTTATCCTTTCTTCAAGAGTGTCTGTAAGAGGATGCCTGGAAGAGTACATTCCACCTATTTTTCCATCTCCAATTTTCAACAGATGGGACTTTGAGGTATTAATAATGTCTCAGTGTATTTTTTTGCTATGATTTTTCCCCCTGGATCTCATATAGACTTCCAGCACCTATAACAACCTTTGGCAACAAGTATCCCAGGCTTCTTGTTCCAAGAATTTTTAGTTATTATTGTTATATTTGTTATTTGTATCTAGTACCTTCATTCGATTCCTCACAGTTCTGTCACTGTAAAAGAAGGAGAACAATTAATAACTATCCAGTCAGCTCATGGCACTCAGATACCGTATACTATATATTCTATCCACTCTATACTGTAACTAACCTCTTTTCCAGACTGAAGAGTCCTGGTCTACTTAGTAGAAGCTGAACGGTATCTTTGAACTGTCTTCTCTGAACCTTTTACCTTTCACTTTGAAGTGACCTGCTGTCACTTTACATGCCTTTGTCAATAGTACCTGAGTTATTTTGGTCTGTGCACTAATGTTGACAAACCTTTAATCAAAAACTTTTTTTTTTTATTACTCAACCAGCACTGACCTAGTGATTCTTTGAAATATTGAAGGACTCTTTCTTCATGAGACCACGTGGCATCATTTTGGGAGTTTATTCTCTAAACTCATCAGAGGCTACCTGAATGAAAATCCAATGCTCTGTCAGTTTTTGAAAGGAAAATACTTTCACCTGTTTGAGCTCTTGCCCACTTCACCAACTGTAGTCTTCCTTAAAATATTCTCCTACAGTGATTTAAATTAGACGTATTCCAATCAATTAAATGTATTGTAGTAGGCCCACTGATTTCATATTGGACAAAAATCTGAATGTTTATTCATAATATATACCACAAATTTGGTATTTTAAAAGATACAGTATAAATGTTGTAATATTAATACATTTACATTTGGCATTTGGAGCTGTGTAAATCAATCAGTGCTTGAGTAAATGTTGCACCATTTTGTTCCGAATTTTTTTGCGCTACACTGAAAATATCCAATATGGATGAACTAATAAATATTAAAAATGTAATCAATCTCTAAAAGAGGAAAATTTAACCTTTTGTAGGAAATAAGTTGTAACACAGCAAAATACAATATGTGGAAAGGCTAACTTAACACTGGAGTATAGAGGAAAACTTTTATTAAAGCCATTAAAGTTCCATCTCCTCTTACTGCAGTGAAAAGAATCAAAAACATAACCTCCTTTTGTCTAGGAAAAAAAAAAAGAAAAAAAGACTGAAAACCATGCTTGGATCTATGGAATAGAGGGTTGATGGACAGGTAAAAGAGGAGTTGGAAGCTAAAAGAAAAGAATATATTAAGTATCAAGAGACTGCAGGGGAGAGTGTGAAGGACATAGCGAAAAGGATATGTTCCTGTGCCAATACTTTGTGGCTGTAACAAAAATAAATGCCTGACTTTCAAGAATGAAAAGCTCACATAAAAAATTAATTTTTTTTGCTTATGTGTTTGAAAGATGCAATTATGTATTTCTGTTTCCTGAGTTCTCCTAGATTTGCCTGCCTGCCTGCCTAAGAAGGAAGTAGCCATTGTATAACCCCAAACGGCACATAGCGAGTCATATAATCTTTGGAATTTGTAATCCTCAAACCACTAAAAGAAAGTATGTAAAAGGTTTTAGACTTTATCATATGCCTGAATGAGAAAGAGAAGGAAAGAACATGCTTAATTTACAGTTGTGGGATTTTTCACTCTGTTTTTGCCGGAAGGTTGCTTTTCTGTTGTATGCAGCATGCTGAGGACCTAATTTCTTTCTGTATCCACACTACTTAACAACATTTTTTTAAAATCTTTGTCTTACATATCAGATCTGCTTACAAGTAAATCAGTTTGAAATGATTTAGCATCTGCAAAATAAAGCATATCAAATTTATTAAGCCCGTGAAGGCAAGCATGTGTAGGCATATTTTTGTAAGTGTCATGAATAAGTGGATTGTTTGACAGGCTTGTCTGAGGAACCAGTGTAACCTGTGCTAGGGTACTCATTCTGAAATAAAGTGAACTAAAGGGGGAAATTTATGTTTTACATTGCTTTATATGAGGAAAAGGTAGATCCCTTCTTTCTCATAACTTATTTTTCTTCAGTTTCACCACAGTGGCTCTTTTCCTCAGCATGATTTTATAAATGTTATGCGCTACATAACCAAGGATATAACAGGCCCTACTGAAACATGTCGGAAATCATGTTTCTTTTTTTGGTTGCCCAAGCACGATTCTGGAGTCAGAACTGTCACTGCAGCCATTGGTATTGTGCCAGAATGAATCTGAATAAAATGGTGAGATTTAGCTCATGGTATTGTAAGGCAGTGAGTCCAGTACAGTATAACAAAAATCTGCAGAGAGATTTGCAGATTCATCTAACTTTGAATTGAGGGAAGAAAGGAAGGAGACAAAGGAGAAAGTTATATAGCTAAAATTAAATATGATGACAGATAGCAAATCTCTAGCCTTTATCAAATGGGTTAAACCTCCTTTCTTATGGTATTTAGGGCTATAAAGGGAACTCTCTGCTTTAGGAGCAAAATTATGAATGCATTGTGTGGGAGAGCCATGTTGAAATTCTATCAAATCTATCTATTTGATAACCTGATAAGATTCTGCCAAGTCTTTCCTATTCAATCCTGATCAGACATGAGAAAGGACTATGGTTTCACTGGCAGGGATGGATTTTAGTGACTTAGTTTATACTGAATTTAAACCTTTTTTTTTTTCCCTTGTTTTTTCCCTTTTTCCCCTCCTCCCTGACAGGTAAAAGCAAGAGAAACTGAAAATATGTGTTGTGGTTTAACCCCAGCCAGCAGTTAAACACCATGCAGCTGCTCACTCACTCCTCCCTTCCCACCCCTTAGTGGGATGGGGAGGAGAATAAAAAAAGGTAAAACTGGTGGGTTGAGATAAAGACAGTTTAGTAGGACAGCAAGGGAAGAGGGAAAAAAAAGATAAATTAATTTACAAAATAAGTGATGCACAATTGCTCACCACCCACTGCTGGGTCCTGCACTTGGGTCACAGCAACCCCATGCAACGCTACAGGCTTGGGGAGGAGTGGCTGGAGAGCTGCCCGGCGGAAAGGGACCTGGGAGTGCTGGTTGACAGCCGGCTGAACATGAGCCGGCAGTGTGCCCAGGTGGCCAAGAAGGCCAACAGCGTCCTGGCCTGTATCAGGAATAGTGTGGCCAGCAGGAGTAGGGATGTGGTCGTGCCCCTGTACTCGGCACTGGTGAGGCCGCACCTCGACTACTGTGTTCAGTTTTGGGCCCCTCGCT
>NW_010562651.1:16465-27317 GCF_000687285.1 Phaethon lepturus
CGCCATCTCTGGAAGTGTTCAAAAAACGTGTGGATATGGCACTTCAGGGCATGGTTTAGGGGACGTGGTGGCTCTGGATTAATGGTTGGACTTGATAATCTTGAAGGTCCTTTCCAACCTAGTGATTCTGTGATTCTGTGATCTTCCCCTATGAAAAAAATTTTCTCTTAGGGAAGGATGACTAGTATGGTATCTTCATTAATACCATCTGAATCAGTTAAAAACCAATGAATGCCCAATTTATTATGGGGGTGGTGAAACACTGGCACAGATTTCCTAGAGAGGAGGTAAATGCAACATCCCTGGAAACATTCCAGGTCAGGTTGGACGGGGCTCTGAGCAACCTGATCTAGTTGAAGATGTCCCTGCTCATTGCAGGGGTGTTGGACTAGATAACGTTTAAGGTTCCCTTCCAACCCAAACTATTCTATGATTCTATGATTCTATGATAATTCGTGAATAGTAAATGGAGTTTATCAGTGAAGATATCAGTGGGAAAATTATTATTACCTACAGTAACAAATGGAAACACAAAAGACACTTTTACACATGGAAGAAGCAGGTTGTAGAATTGATGAGAAAACTGAAAAGCACGCTGATAGTAGCATTAACTCTGCTGGTGCCCTGTGTACGCTTATTGCCGTTCTTTGGCGTATGCAGCTAATTTGCTCTGACAGAAAGGGATCTCACCCATGTTTGCTGTGCCATAAAAATGCTGAAAATATACTGCTGAGCTAGCAAGTTGGTAATAACATTACTGGATATCTGCTGTAGTCCCATCATATTAATTGAATCTTCCATCCTCAGATGATAAGGAGGGAAAAAAACTCCCTGAAATCTAGATTGTTTGGCTGGAGACTTATATTTACAGCTCAGCAAAAATACGTCCAGTCTGAAGGTAGAAACCGCTTCCTGAATCACACAACACAAAAAAAGCAATTAGTAACATGTACAGTAGTAATTATGAATACACATATAGAATTTATGCTGGCAGATAGTAAATCATTCACTTCCCAGATAAAATATATGAATATAAGCAGTTACTGCATAAGTAAGAAAAATATAACATCAAGTTTCAAACAATTTTAATGTTTGTCATGGCTTTTATTTTTTTAAGTCATGGGGTTATTCCAAATAAGAAATTTAAAGAACAGAAGTTGATGAGTGGCTGAACTAAATTTGCTAGACTGAATTTACACATTAGATCAAAAATTAAATATTTTGTCTTTCTGAGACCCGTTTTTAACTAGCACCTAAAAGCTAGATTTTATGAGTGAAGTTTTCCTTTTCTCCTACCTATAGCTTGTCAAGGCTAAACCCCTGACCAATTCATCAGAAGGATTTGAAACCCTCTAAGCTCGTGAAAATAGTGCTCTAAATATGGAGATAAAATGTACTTTAGGGTGCAACTTTTTGCGCTTTGGATAAGGTATTTATTCTACTACTTTTCATGAACTCTGACAAGTAATTGTGCAGGTTTTACCTTGGTAGGAATTGAAACGTACAAAAAATAACTCTTTTTTGCATTGCTCATCAGTCAGATTTTGGTTAAAACATGAATAAGCTTTTATTTCATGTCACTTAGTATGTTACTTCAGCTTTCCTTTTTTTTCTTTTTTTCACTTGGAGGGAGCAATGTGCAAGTAAGTGCACTGAACTATGGCTTGGAGATCTGTCTCCCACCTTCTGGGAGACTTCTGGTGTCTAAGACTCTACCTCCCAGTCTCTCTGCACTGTGCCTTTGGTACCTGTTACAGTGTTAATGACAGTCACTCAGTTGTTTTGTAAGGAATTTGAAATCTATATATGAAAAGCACAAAATCTATGATAATAGTAAAATACAATAGACTATTAGACTCACTGCTATTGCCTTGGTAAGATACCCGTATGTCTTAAGTCCATGCATATTTGCAGAACGGTACCTTAACTATTAAGGACTATAAAACTGAAAGCTGGCTGTATATTATATGAGTAATACTTCCTCCACGCTTTCCTTCTGAGAGTGATAAAAGCTATTAACTTTGTGTGTGAATGTCATTTAAAATTTGCATTCCTTTTTCTTCCCCCTAGTGATCAACAGTATATTAAACCACTTCTTGGCTTGTTTTTACAGATGAAGAGAGAATTAAAAGTGGTTCATGAGGGAGCTTTTTATTCCTTAAGACCCCACAAAAACCAATTTGGGTGGAATGAACCTTCTAAAAGAAAAGTAGCAAAACATTTAAAATGTATTCCTCCACAACTCTATTTATAATTTCTTAATCTGTTTTTAGGAGCATGTTATTACATTTGTACACGTATGGGAATAATTGCATTCAAAAATACTTAGATTTTGCTCTCCTCTCTCTACTCAGCTGTATTATATTTAAATTAATTAAATACAATGGCAGCCACTGAGCCTGTCTGCGATATTGTGTCTTTGTCAGCAGTTTACCTATGGCTTTCCTATTTAACTAAATGGGAAACAGTGAGTGGCTGATGCACTGCTACCCATGGTATGTAGGACAAACCACACCTGCCACTGTGTCTAAAATCTGCTTAATGCACATGATGAAAGCACTCATGCATATAGCATACGGGTATGTGTGTAGATACTGTGAAGAGTTAATTCCTTGCAAATTCCTAGCTCTTCTTACATTTTTAACATTCTAACTCCTTATCTTGCATTTTCTTCAGTTTATTTACAGAATTTTTAGTCTGCTTGCTCTGGTTTAAGAATCTCCTGAGCAAGCAGACTGAAAATTCAGTAAGCAAGCTGAAAAAACCTTGAGGTGCTGAAATATCCAGGAGAAACAAGAGCTGTAGAGCTCAGAAGGCAGAACTAAACTTTCAACATCATGGATTTTACACAGTGTGCCAAACATTTCTCCTTATGCTGGAAACAAGTTATACCACTCAGCTGTTATTTTCTTAACGTGTATATTAAAAAAATAACAATACTAAAATACTGATATCCACAAAAAGTTTATGTCCTCACTGGACGTCACTCATCATCTGCTTTACATCTTTACTTTACATATCGTGTTCTCTACCATTAAGCTTGCCATTGTAAGCTACAGTATTTTTCTATTTCCATTGTATCTCAGGGCTCAGAGCCCAGGATCTTTTTTTTGCCTGGAAAACAAACAAAAGCGATAGCACTGTGCATTGGTAGTTTGTCATTCAGTCACTAATTTCAGTTTTCTTTTCCCTCCTTTACATGAAAGGAAGCAAAAGCTAAAGTGTTTTTTTCTCCCTTTTCCCCCAACATCCTCGCCCACCCTCATGAAAAAGGCTGAGGTAAATGATAGCTCCAACATTTCCTTTTCAAAAAATGCCACTGAAATTAGCAATGCTGAAAAACCTCCCCACCCTCCATTAATGCATTCCGTAAATGTAAACATGGTTTCTTCTGTAAGCATACTTCTATATACATCCTCCAGTCCAGCTTGGCCAAGGCCTGAAATGGCTTCTGAATAATGCATTCATCTCTCAGGGAACACCATTCTACTTTTAGATCAGAAGCAGCAACATCACACTGCCCCTTCCTTCACATTTCTTTTGCTGCTTGACATGTCCCCTAGGCAGATTGTGTGACGGACCTTTCCTCTGTAAGATGCTGCCTGTTTCGGCAGCCTTCTGACATACCCTCTCTTCATTGCCTGCCCTTACTCCGGATCTCAGCTGAACCACTCCCAGCTGCCTGTATTTTGCTGTTACCTTCCTCATCCTGCTCTCACCCAGCTCTGTAACTCTATCTTGTGTAACAAAGCATTCTCAGCTGTGAAAAAGCATGGTGTGAGAGGGAGTATAGATAGATATTCCTTTGAATCTTCACATAACTCACTTGCATAAGAGCCTGGGGGGAACTAAGAGGTGTAAACAGGCGCCCTGTGGGTGATATTCCAACCTCCAGGCTGGAATTATGGCAAGGACATTTAAACAGCCTGCTTGACAGACTGGTTCCACAAGACTGTTTAAATGTAAGTAAAGCTTTTGAATCATCCTACATGATTTTATTTTTTTGCAGATCACCCTCTATATCTAAATATTTAATGTTGACCACTCTGTCCTGCATTCTCTCCCCAGGTCTTGTCTGAGCATCCTATCCTTCATCACTGAAAATGAACATGTGAAGCAGGCCTTGTGTTGACCTTCTGGACAGTTCTTGCACTTCTAAATAAAAAAATACAAATTTAATGTGTTGTGCACGTTTCTGCGCAACTTTTAACCTTAGTGTTGAAAATATAGAACTCATTATCCTGGGATATTGTGAATGTCAAGAGGAAAAAAGACCCCCAAAACACTTTACCTTACTATAAAAACCATCAGTGACACTTTAAGTTTAGAAACTTAGTTTAATAAAAATTAAAATCGAATGGGCTCAGTATTTATAGATGTAGATTTGGGGCTGTAAAGGCTACATAAATGGATATTTCCTGCATAAAAAATGAGCCTTGTTTTCCCATTACTCATTATAAGGCAGTGTTGTCTAAGAGGAACAAACTGGGTTGGTAAACTGCTTCTTCAGCAATTTCACTTCACAGTTGATTCCAGCTGCAACAATAAGATAAATCATAAACAAACATTTCCAGATAGCAAAATTATAGGCAAATTAGATTTTTCTCCTTTAAAATTGTGTATCACATTTGTAAAATCTTCTACTTCACAGTGTTCCATTGTGACTCCTTTTGGTACAAGTTATTGCAACCTAAGTGCCTTGCTAGCAAAATTACACATAGAGGACATTGCTCCTCTGGAAAATGAGTTAGCATTTTGACCTTGTTTTATTTAAGTCTTTTTATAAAATGTTGTCAGTATGGTCCCCTAATTAAACCCAGGGATCATGACCTATATAGTTACATGTATTTTCAAAACAGTAACAGAAAAATTAAAACTCAATTTCTTATTTGTATAATGTGTATAAAAATGGAGTATAAAATATGCATACTAGGAAGACTTATAGGACATACTGTTTTAAAATATTTTAAAAATTATATAATTATTTGTGAAAACTTTCAAACTACAGACATTCCATAATATGGTGTATAAAAGTCTTTTAATTCCTACTGAGGAGGTTCTATTAATTGTAGGCTTATAAATTTTTAGTATATGTACCTTTTAGACAAAATGCTAAGGTATTTTTGAGACACAGCATTTATGTAACTGAAGGATAATTTATGAGAAAATTAGATGACTACATTCATCACCACTACCTGCATGACCTTGCTTATCCACTTAGGCACGGAATGTCATGAAACAGAGCTCCCTTTTCCACCCTTAAAACTCATATGGCTCAGGTTATAATAATTCAAATAAATGCCGTCCCTCTTGCTCTCCAAAACAGGGTCACCATCATGCATACTGGGAAAATTGCCCCTGCTAGGAACAGTCCTCAGTCCATGCTATTCCCTGAGCCATTCCTTGACGTTTTTTTGAGGACTGCTATTTGTCCATGCAATCAGTATGGACAGCCAGCCCTACAACCTGTGTCCAAGTCCTGATCAGTTTGCTAATGAAGCTTTAGTCTAAGAAAGCTCCAGGGATCTATCTTTTGGACAAAAAATGTAGTTGTAAGATTAGAAACCTTCTACTCTGAGTGTTTGATAGTCCTGGAGGACAAAGAATCCTGAGTTCCAGACCACTTGTGGATTTTATCTACTGATTCTTAATGCAGAAGATAAATAAGCCACCCCCAAGGCACAAAACAGAATCTTGTTCCCCCTTGCTGCCTGAGAATAGTTTAATGTCTGGCAACATTCAATTTTCTCTTGTACATCTGCTGACTGTTTAGACTGTCACTCATATATCCTTTCTACCTGATGGTCTCAGCTGTACAGCTTGAGAAAGATCTCTCTCCCACATGAGTTGCCTGCTGTTCAGACCGGCCATAATTTTGCAGGACAAAGCATCTTTCCTGAGATATTGGAGCTGATATCTTGAGATCCCTCTGAAACTGAGAAGGGCCTAGAATACACGTTATACCCTGGAGGAGCACCTAAAAGTACAATGAACTAATTGTACAAAACCCAAAAAGTGTCCTAGCCACTTTCAGGATGGGTTTGTAAATAATGGGAGCAATATTGGACTGTCAATCCCAGTCTCATCTAATTTTAAGTCCAGACAGGAGCAGGATATCAGCCATCCTCTTTTCTTCTAAATACACTGAGGTCTGTCTTAGGTGTCCTCCCAAAGACCATACGGTGTTTTAGATGGTCTGTTTAAACATGGACAATTCTTCCCATTCAAGTGATTTAGGGTTTTAGATGGCCATTTAGATCACCACAACTTTAATTCATGAAGGTTGGTATGTAACATTAGCCATGGGAATGTTTGGACCCTTTGTTAAATATAAAGATGTATGCATATTTTAACAAATCAATTCAATTTAAGACTATGCATGGCAATATTATAATCTACTCTTCTACTTAATACTCTCAGGCCTGAGTCATTCCTGTATATGGAGCAACTGCACACTGGAAACAGCCATTGTCAGCAAAAACAATACATCTGAAACTCTACAAAGCTTCACAGGTCTTAACAGCTTAACAGACCACTACAGAACAAAGGTGTGAAATTTACTGAAGTCCAATTGATTAAAGTCACATGCCAATCTTAGTTGAAAAGCAAAGAAAAGAGGTATTTAAAAATATTTGGAAAGATCTTTCAACCCAAGTCGGTGAGTACAGCTCCCTTGAAGATATCCTTGCCTTTGTCATATTGGGATAGATCTGTAAGTAATTTAAGATAGCACAGATCCATAATTTTTAAAAGTATATCTGTGCTTAGAGGTGCTGAAACTTCCACCCTGTGAATTTTAGAGCATAGCAGGAATTATTTCATATCTGCAAAATACCTTGTGGAGTTAAAATCATTGCCTAACAATCATGCATTTTTTTATCAAAAGTGGTATCAATTGTTTGTCTCAAGATAACAAATTTGTCTGGAATATATTTAGCAAAACCTCAGGGAAGACTGACCAATTGGGGAAGATATCTTGGGTTAAGTAGAGCAATGGACCTTCCCAGAGATGAAATAACACAAGTCCAGATAAAATTAATAGCAGCCAGGGACTACAATCCAGCATAGTGACATTTTTCAAAACTCTTAGGTAATTAGGAAAAATTCTCTGGTTGAAATGCAAGGATTTCTTTATTTTCAACCACTATTAAATTAGAAGTTGCATTTATGTATCTTCACTAAGAGTTGGCACAGGTACTATTTCCTTTGTGGATGAAATAGTGCAAGCCTTCAGAAAAGAGCCTTTCACAGTCACACTTGCTTCTTATGCAGCTCAAGATATCTAGCTGGGAGTAGAGGTGAGAAGTGCAGCAAGAAGAACTAGCAAATGAGGCTTTATTTTAAAATTATTAAAAAAATACTACCTCACAGACAGGGAGATTTTAGATATGGAAATATAGGACATGGGAGCCCTAACAGATATTTTACAGCAATTTACAATATTGTTGCTGACCAATAAACTGCAACGGTAAGGGGAAAGATTCCTTCTGAACCTTATAAAATCTTTCCGTTAACAGACAAATTGCTTTTAAACTACAAAAGGGTAGATTTTGGTTAGCTACAAGGAAGAAATTTTTCCCAATGAGAGTGGTGAAACCCTGGCACAGGTTGCCCAGAGAGGTGGCAGATGCCCCATCCCTGGAAACATTCCAGGTCAGGTTGGACTGGGCTCTGAGCAACCTGATCTGGTTGAAGATGTCCCTGCTCATTGCAGGGGGTTGGACTAGATGGCCTTTAAAGGTCCCTTCCAACCCAAACTATTCTGTGATTCCATGATTCTGAGAAAGGCTCTGAATGAAATTTTCTTTTATATTTGTGGAATCAGTTTTAAAAATGTTTCAAAACATTATCTGTGCATTACTGGATATTCAAGTATTGAATGAATATAGTATCAAATCCTCTGTATTTATTTGGACCTGAAACTAAAGAGGTAGCATGGGGAAATGTTGGTGACCATATTTTCATACAAATAATTTGGAATAAAGAAATAAGTTAAAAGTTAAAACAATTTTCTCATTCCAATATTCAAGGATCCTATTGTATTTGGATTTTAATTCCTTACTCTAAAAGGTTGGGTTGAAGGCATAGATTCTGAAACAAAAAAAGAAAACAATGACTACACGGTGATTTAGTTTATTACAGTGGGCTTTCTTTATGGAGGTTGAAATAGAAATAAGAACTGTCATGGGGATCCACTTAGCTCTTGCACAAAAAGAAATATATGGTGGCTGCTCTGAGCTTAAAGCCTTTAAGAGATGACCTCAGAGGTTTTTGCTCAAATGGCAACTAATGCAAACACTAATTAGCTGTTTTTATTTTCTTTCCAAAAGTTCCTGGTTTTATGTCTCTCTTACAGGACTTAAATTGTAAATACTACTGGTTAGTGTTAGACTTATATGTGATTAATTCTCTTCATGCTAGGAAAACGTGTTTCTTTACCTGAGGGTGTGTCCTGAAACATTTGTGTCTTTGTGCACAGTGCAAGTGCAAGTCCTAGAAAAGAAAATAACAACAAAGACCTGTGTTTATTTTGTAAAGAACTTTATCCTTCTTTCTTTTAACAATTTTAAGGACATAAATTTAATGTATTGTTTGATTTTGGTTTTAAAGACATAGTTGGGTGGAGAACTGAACTAATTTTGGAAATACAGGGAGTGAGGAAATTGTCATGTTCAGGTGTGTTTAATTTGTGTAGTGCATCCCTCTGTTGGAAAATGAGTAGGTCCAAACCTGCCAGCTTTCGTAAATGGATGCAAGTGCTACACAAATTTCAGCTCAGATTATAGAAGGAATATGCTGCATTAAGGTATAGCTGTAGAGCTAATCAGCCTGTCAAAATTTAATGGCAACTACGTGTCTTAAATTCTAGATAATGGAGTCAGAGACCCTTTGATTTTTGTTTTAGTACTGTCTCCGGGATTATTGTTTTCCTGGCTACACAATAATAATAATAATAATTTGGTGAAGCAGCAACTGGAATTAGGAGCTAAAGTTAAGTTCCCTCAGGCAGAGATAATAGATATTCCAGTTCTTGGCAGCCTGACCTTACTATTAGTTGTTATTCAAAGGATAACCACCTTGCTCTTCTTCTATCCACATTTTTTTTTTTAATAAAAGTGCTTATGACTGCTGAGCTTTGCATTGAAAATCATCCTATCACTATGAAAGAGGAGAGGGTATTTAATATTCATACCACACTGGACCCCCCGGATAAGGATACAGGAGCCAGAGGCCTCCCTTTGCTGACGGAGGGTGATTTTGGGTAGAGGCTAAAGCTGAAGTTGGGAGATCATGGGAACTCACAGGCTGTGGGGCGCGGCACCTGGCAAGGCTTCGGCGTCTCTGGGGCAAACAGAACTGCAGAGCAGACTTTCTGGATCATTTTCTTGGACATCTATAATCTGTCAGATTCCCACAGAGACACAATGTGGGTGGTCTGGATCCTGTCATAGTATCGTTAGCAAAGAAATTATTCTGAAAGAATGAGGTACGTAGAGTGAGAGCTACCTTGTTTGTCTAAAATTTAAAAATCTATGATTTGAACAAATTGTCATTTTATCTTCCAAAGAACACATTACCTCTGCTGTGCGAAATACCCATATGATCTGCACTGTCAGATTTTATTATTATTGTGACAGATACTGTAGCATATAAATTTTAAACTAATGAAAAAAATGTCATCTATCTTTTGGAGCTAAGTGTTCAAAGTGCATCAGCTATTCAATTTGATAGATCATTCTTCAGCGAGTTTGAGAAGAATTGCGTATTAAAAATACAGTGAATGGGAGAAACGCTCGATTTTTTTCCAGTTCCACATCTCATAAACTAATTCTGAAGAACTCATGAGAGGTGTACTTCCAAAAATGTTTCTTTATGGAAAGTAGCTGGGAAAAAAGGTGAAGAAAATATTCCTATATTAAGATAAATTTGGTTTGAATACAAAATAAAAGATGTTATTAAAACTCACTAATGTTGATTTTCTGCTTATTATGGTCTCCTGAAAATAGCAAAAAAGGGAAGAAGTAGCCGCAGTTTATTGCTTTCTTATGATTCTTTAGGTGAATGGTACCAACATTTATGTTTCTCTAATAAAAGAACGCACACTTGGGTTTTATAGGCTAAAGCAGTTGATAATATTCCATCAAAATGTTTTAATGTAGACAATTTTTGGGGGAGTGACAGGAAAAAAGCTTTGTAAATTCCAGATAGAATGAAATTTTAGATGTTTTTAAAACGAAGTTTTCTCCCTGAAGATCAAATCAACATTTTCAAAGCTGCAATCCAAGATAATTTCAGTTTGAAGACACATGAATACAAAGGCAAACATGAATCGATGCATGGAATTTCCTGGACTGTTTTATTAGCCTGTGCATTAGTACAATGAGGTTTTGAGTTTTTCTTATATTTCAAACACTTCTTTTTAACAGTCAAGTCATTGCTCAAAATGTCAGTCAGTGAACATTATTGTTGAAGGTAAAAGCATCACACATCTCCACGTATTTGTGTGGCTTGTTACTCTCATCTTCCCTCTTCCTGTTTGAGACGCACTTTTGAAAGCTTGTTGGCAAACTATGAAGGATATAAACGGGGATGAAAATAATTAATTCTTAAAGACTCTGATGCTCAGATTGAAATCACTTAAGGTATAATTTTAACAAGAGGTATATATGTTGTTGTTATTATGATCAGTTTTCAGGGAGTCAGGAATGTATTAGCTATTTATATACAAAGAGTAACCCCTTCCTCACTTTCTGAGAGTCAAAATTTAAGAAATCCACCATTTCATTTGGCTTCATTTAGCTAGCAGATAATTTGCATTGAAAGAAAATGATCTCCTCTTGGGAAAAGTAGG
>NW_010562651.1:27348-52425 GCF_000687285.1 Phaethon lepturus
TGTACTCAGTAGCAAAAAATCCACACTTACAGTAACCTGTAAGGCTGATCCTGTCAATGGAAGTTTGGTTATTTTTTAAAATGGGTTTAATTTCTGTAGTCTCAATAGGTGCAAGGGCTTTTCTTCCCATCTATAGGCTGTTTGGTTTTGATGCCTTGAGAGCCAATGTGCAATGGAGAGGAAATTGGAACTTTTTGAGGCTTATTCAGGCAACGCAGATGGGAAAAGCAAACTTGTTACATCAATTCTCAGCTTTCTTCCAAATAAAGCCCTCACACTGCTTTGGCAGCTAGTATTCAGTAAGTCAAATGTATAGAAGAGAAGCTGCATGAAAGGGAAACACAAGATTTTTCACTTGAATGGGGAACACAATCTAATGTGAAGGAACTTGTCAGTCTGAAAAATCCATAACATTTTAAAAATCATTACTATAGTCTGATTAAATATGGAAATGATCTTTAGACAAATTGAACATTTCACAGTTCTGGGCTTGTTTTCTGTATTTCCTGCAGATTCAAACTATTCCAGGGGATGTAACAAAATCACATGTGGCTTATCATTGATCTTTAACATAAATCAGAAAAATAATGAAAATTAAGGAAAAAGATCAGTGAACATTATGTCACTTTTCCTACACTTATGTCTTCTGTTATTTAAAATAAATTGTATTATTTTTGTGCTACAATAACTTTTTGTTTTGGGGTGACAACTATAACAGGTGGGATGTTATTTACTTTGATTCCATAATAGAGTTTAGTTCAATTTCTGGTATGAAAAAGCCTCAGAGGAACACAGCAGGAACTCTAATACCAGATATTAAAACTGTTTTATTTTTTGGGGTAACAATAACAGGAGTTATTTACTTGATTTGAGCCTCATTGCATAAGTAAATAGTGCTTAACCCTTGGATTATATTGGAAGGAAAAAGATCTAGTTTTTTTTCTAGCACTAAATTAGCAATGTAATGCAATAAGTGAAGTATTTTACTTTGTTTCTTCCAAAGAATTAATGGAGTTATTTTATAGCAGACTTAAGACCAGATACAGTGTATTTTCTAACAGGGAAGTGAGAAAAAGGTGGAGCCTTCTCCACTTAAGGCTGCATCGGACTTTTGTGCTTTTGTGACTTCATCCACTGTTCATCAATTTTTTTTTTTGTCCATCAAAGAGTAAACAGATAATATTTTTTCTTTTTTTGAAACATAAGAATTACCAAATTCTTATGAATGCATTGGATTAAAAATCTTCAGTACAATATTGATTTTTCCATAAATAATTTTACTGTACGAAGTCAAAACTGCTTATTGTATTGGTTTTTATTCATTTTGATGTGCTCTGATTTTTCTGCCTCATGCTGTAGACCATGCTATGGGAGCAGTAATACAGCCGTCCTGATACTGACTAGTAACTGAGAGAGGCTGTTTTCGTGACCTTTTTTGAAGATGGCTACGTCTGTGCTTTGGTTTCTCAGTTTTCCAGCTTGTCTTGAGTTTTCAAAATACTTGCGAGCTCCTAATCAGTAAGGTTTTCAAAGCTTGTGCTAAGGAATAAGTTCATTCTATAGCTAGCATGCTACCAGTTCAAGAAAATCACTTAAAAACCAGAAACAAAAGAGTCTCAATATATTTTAATTGTAACCTTAAGAGAAAAAGGAACAGTATCGCAGATGACCAAGACAAATGGTTCAGGACTTTAGAGATCATTACGAAAATTTACTTTACTTCAAAGGCAAATTAGATGTACTAGATAAGCGCAACTTGGGGATAGACTTCAGAATATCTTAGAGAGCAAGATGCTTTGCTAGACTTAACCTTCAGCTGAAAGGCACATATGTAGATGTGCGCCTACCCCATCATGTGTTTGTGAGAAGATGTTTTTGGGTACAGCGTTAGCATCCCAATCTATTTCTTTTTCCTAAATCAGAACATTGAACTTCAGATAGTAAAGCTGTCGTCATGCCTGAGCAAAACAAATACACAAAAAAAATTATGGATGATCTTATCTTGAGGTGCCTGAACAGCCTCGAGTCAGTATTATTATGCGTGTGCATAAAGATGAGCCTTCCAATTCATCTTTGCAGGATGGAGAGACCAACATTGTGCCTAGGTTTAACACTGCTGCTAAAATGCCAGGTAAACAGATTATTAGGAGATATAGAAACAGCTTAAAGTCTCTAGCTAGATAAGAAAACACAGCAGTGGTGATATTTTTTCTGGCCTTAGAAGTGAGGAATCAGTGCAAGTGAGGAAAACAGCTCTTTCTGTACTCTTTCAGTTTGTAGTATGAAGGTTTGCTCTGAAGTGCGAGTTGGAAGTGTTTTCATGGTTTTTAAAGTGCATTTTATTTGAAGTTGTGAAAAAGAGATTTGATCTTATTTTATGCTGTTTGGTAACTTCATAATTTAAAATTGACTTTAATTTAATTAAGTTTCTTTTTTTCCACCCCTGAACATTTTTATTTTACTTTGAAATTTGCTACAATTTGACACGAATATAATATATTAAACACAATGATAAGTACAGAGGCTTATGGAAATGTTTTTTGCAGTGACTACTTACAGCAGTGTATTCTATTTTATTATAACAAATGAGCAATGTGTTCTCAATATATGTCATTATAAGCTCTACAGCTACTTTAAAAGAAACGCAAAGCCTAAAACAGAGAATTAATTTTGTTGGATATCACTGGTGTGTGATACTATACATGAAATGCACCAACCGATGTTCATTTTAACTGAACTTACACATAAAAAGGAAAGTTAAATTGCTGAAGGATCATTTCTACTCTTTGTTTCAAGATAGGAGGTAACTCAGAGAGGAAGAGGACCCCTCTTGCAGTAAGGGAAGTACAACTTGGAAGGGGCAGTTTACTGTGTAAGCAGGTCTTGCGTCATTGTTTCCCTGACCTGAACAACCTCATTCAAATACTTGATGAGGGCAGGATGGGCTTTTGGGGAGATTTTGACAGAAAGTGGGTGCTTTCTAATGATTTTTTTCCAACGTTCAGTTGGAATACTTTGCCACTCATTTCTTTTTTTCTCCTCTATCACCTTCTTGTTTGAAATGCTTGGCATTAAATTTTCATATTAAATGATCCCTTATCAGTCATAATACAGACTAATATTAGTGATTTGTATTCTATCTGAAATAGTTTATAATGAGGAAAAAAAGTCATAAACATGTATTAAGCAAATGGATTGTGTAGGAAAGAGAAGACATATGCAGTCCTCAAATCGAATGGCTGTACCTTACCAGCTGAAGATCCATTATTAGTTAACTGCAGTGTGGGAGGCATGTGACATGAAGCTCACAGACCCTGTCTTTATGTATTTTGTTTGTCTTTGGATGTGCATATCTGAGCAGGTAGCTACTCATGCATATTCTGCCATGCAGTGGGGTGGTAAGGATCATAGCAGGTAAAATTTTAACAAATTCATTTAAATCATGTTATTATTAACCTAAAACTCATATACATTTGCAAATAACAAATGAGCTCTGCCAGCAGCTCCAACTGAATGATGGCAAAATCTATGTAATAAATAATTCAGCTATGTGTGTCTTCTATTTTACAGAAAATTTTAAAGTGCTTTGCAAAACATTTTTCTTAAAAAAACAATTCAACAACAAACTTTTGGGGGTGAGGAAAATCTATCTCTCCAACTGTAATGATAAGTTTCTTCTTAGGCAATGTGAAAAGGAAAACTGCTTCTACTGTATCTTTCAGAATAGTTTACTTATCAGATAATGAGAAGCAAAGTTGAGTGCATAGCTACGTTGCTGGGTCCTTTAGCTGTTCTATTCTTAATAATACTTCTGCAGAACTAAGATATATGCATGTTCTTATACATGTAATCTAAGGCGCTAAGATCTAACATATGTGTTACAAACAAGCATGTTACTTGCTATTGTTCGCTCGTAAAAATGGGAGATAATAATGATGTAGCTAAATACATCCTTTGCATTCACATGGCTTTGAGTTTCCAACCAAAATGATAGTGTTAATGGAAGGCAGAGCATTTAATTTCAAATTTAGAGGCTTTTGTTGGTTTGTGTCATAACAATAATGTTATGTAAACCCAGGAAGGTTATACTTAATTATAGCTATGGCAGTATTTTTGAGAGTTCAGCCTCCTTAATGGATTATCTTTCCTAATTTAAATATAAGCAGTAGGCATAATAATAACAAAAATGAATTTACAAATTTAACAAGCTTCTTTCTATATGCTTAGTAACTATCTTTGCAAAAGAATACACACCATGTTGAACTTTAAAAAATTGACAATATTTATTAAGCCACAAAAGAGCTTATGTAGCTTTGTGATTATGGACAGGAAAGAATATTAAAAAAGGCAAAGTTAGCAAAAAAAGCTTTAAAGTAAGCAGAAATTACATGTCAGTCATAGACATTAAAGCTGGCTGTTTTTAAACTCCAACTGCTAAGCCCTGGGCATGAAACAAGAAAATGATGAGGTAGGCTGAATGAAATGCACACAAATGCTAATGTTTAGAACCTTACCTAAAGTTAAAAATACAAATGCTTGCTTTAAGGAAAAGATTTCAAATAAAATAAAAGAATCCATCATATGAGTCTGTATGAATATAAATATGCTGAAATCCACATATGCTGAATATGTTAAAGATAGACTTTCCCTTTCTGTCAAGAAATCTTCCTACTGTCTGCTTTAAAGAAGACTGAAGTTTCATGTTTTCTGTTACAGGAATGCAGAAATAAGCTTTTTTTTATTGAATAAAAAAATATGGTTTGCGTGGGGGAGGAAGGAACCTGGCAGTGTTCAGATGGAGTAAGATTGTCATCACTGAATACAATACAATCAGTGTCGATTTATTTTCTGTTTTTTCTGAATGCTTGCTATGGCAAATCACAGCCTTTTCTGAACAGTTCTGTAGCAGTACTGTGGTCGTGCATTTCTTTCCACCTCCTTGCACCTGGAGCTCTCGATAAGCCTTGGCCTTGGAGCAGAGAGTTCGGCGGTTGAGAGCCCCTTGGCCGTGCCAAGCACTCCTGCGTAGCTAAGGTAGAGAACGGTACTGACTGTCTCAGGGCTATCAGTTGTGGGAGTAACCCTCCTCTGATAGTCCTGGAATATATTTTTGTCTAATTATGACTTGATGAGAATTCTAGCAATTACAGGCAAATTATTTGTGGCAAGGATGGACATTTACTGATTCCTAAAGTCAATTGTCTCCCAGTCCTATAAGTAGTGGGACCAAGTGAGACCTTTTGAGCTCTCCTGGACTGCAGCAGGCTGCGACCAGCATCTCCCTCTGAGCGGGACACCTCTCAGAGTCCATGAACCCTCAAGTTCGCGATCACCTCAGAGGTTCGCCTGTGCACCCATTGAGCAATGTAGAGCATTTGATGTGAGCATTTGACTGAATTCGAGGGGGATATTTAATAGGTACCTTTGTACATATCTATCCCTTTTCTGTACATCTCTTTATGTGTCTAATCTTAGTAAGATTTAGGTTGATTATGTTGCTAAGTTTTATACAATTCGATACTGTGATTAATCTCGAAAATGTTAGTGATTTCAATTGCTGTTATTTTGCCTTAGATTGTTACCATCCTGAAGTTATATCCAAACACAAAATATATCACCACACCAGAATCCCCAATACCCTATCCCTTTAGTCATAAACTGTTGACCAAGTCTGGACTAGGAGTGGATTCAGCTGCACCTAGACTCGTCTTTGAGTTTAGAAAGCAAGGGGGTCCACTCTGAACCTTGTGACTCAACAGGAAGTCATTCCTTCACTTTCCTTATTTAACCTCAGTCATAAACCATTGACCAAATCTGGGACTAGGGGTGGATTTCGGTCCACTCTGAACCTCGTGACTCAATGGGAGGGTCACCCCTACTTTCTCTCCTTAATATACATGTAAGCCACATTAACCCGATTCGATCCATGAGCAAATTATTCCAATTTAATTGTAATTTGGTTTCTCTTTGTATACCTTTTTCATGTTGAATAAGAGTGGACTTTTCCATCAAATTCTGTTAAGTTGCACTTTTTACAAATTTATATTAAAATCCTTTGCTTTCTGGTATCTTTGCCGGTGATTCTTTAAACGGCCTAAATTACTCATTTGTGACAAGTACATTGACTAAGAAAGTTTCTTCAAATAATTATCAGATGTTGCATAATTAATTATTCAATTTAGGAAACCCCATCTTAATTTCCTTATGTATGGAATTAGATAAATTTACATGTATCTATTCTTATAAATGGATGCTTACATGAACATGTGTGTTTGTGTGTGTACAGTATTAGACTGTAATAACTCAGAAAAAAAGTCTATTTCTACTGTGTTCATCTGCAAGATAAAGCAACATTTGTAAAAATTAGAAAATATATATCTGTGATTAAAAAAAAAAATCAAGTTAAAACATTACTACTTCTCTTTCCTGGCCCACAGTCCTATTATGTATTTCTTTAGACTTCAGGAAAGAAGCACAGAGAATGCAGTGAAGAGGCAAGAGTTCCCAACACTTACCATGTATTCCTCCTTGAAGATGAGAAGAAACACAAAGGAATCAGCTCACATCTTTTCCACTGCATATTTATTCCTTCCTCAGACTCCTCTGCCCTCCAGACCTTTTCCCACCCTGCTTTAACCCCTAGTTGGTGCAGCTGAGTGGGTGCAGCCCGTGGTCTTTGGCTCTTCCAAAAGGAGGATTTGTGGTTCGCCACTTAAAGCAACCCTGCTTTAAAGGGGAGAGCTGATGAAACCATCAAACTCCACCAATCTGAAAAGGAAAATCTATGATGTCTAGGTGATATAGCTATCTCTCTTTTGACTGCATTTATGGTTCGCCCTAAATGATTGTTGATTTATTTACCTAGAGTCAACAAGAATAACAGTGATTCATTAACACTCTGTTATGACATTGTATATGCTATTGCTTTGTTTTGTAACTGTTAACACTTTGTTTATGTTCCCTCATGGTGTTTCTGATTTATGGCAAGGCCTTTCTTTTTTCTATGGATCTGGCCATGCACAGAACAGTTGCCTGAAGCACTGCATGGGATCCTTGCATCCTTCCTTCACTAATAGGGAGATAAATACTGTAGTTTTTGCAACACGCAGTTCCATTTTCAATTTCCTACCACACGTGTTGAAATTAAATATGTCCAAGATAAAAACCTTGACAATCAAAAAAATATTTATTTTGAGGTGCAACTAGGAGACTCACCTATATTGGAATAGTTCATTATTCAAGACTGTCTTGAATATATTTGTCTTAGTTGTGTGTGTGTGCATGCATGAGTGTGGTGTGTGTGAATGTGCATGTGCATCTGTCTTCAGAAAGTAAAATAAATTAAAATATGGAAGCAATTAAGGATAATATCTGGTCCAGAATGCTTTCCCCACAATATTACAAGAAAACTCTTTCTAACAATAACAGCCAGACAAATTATGAACTCTTTAGTCCATTATTTTACTCAGATAACTTGAATAAAGATAACTGAATTTGACCTAATAATAAGACAATAGACTATGTGTCTACTGCAGATAAAACGTTGCAGAATATAAAGCCTTGATGTAATGGCAACTGCTCATCTCATACCTTTGAAGTGAGTCAGAGCAGTGCTAGCTGTTTGACTGAAACGTTGCAGGCAAATGTAAACTACAGACAGAGCAGTTCCAAGAAAGTTGGAATAACAGAATAAACTTTGTTCTTCTATAACCTGCAAAGAACTACCATTATAAGGTAATCAATACCTTTTTGATAAAAGAGAGAGAAAGGGAGCAAATACAGCCCCTAATGTTGTTGTCTGCGTCAAAAAGAAGTACTTTTATCTTCATGAAAGAAGTAGAAAAACAAAAGTGAGCATTCAAAGTTCCAGCATTCATGTCCTTTCATGATCTGATATGAACAATGTAACTCAAAGGCCATCAGAAATGAAAGGTCTAAGCACACTCCAGAGCAGTTCTGCATCTAGGATTCATGCTGTCAGACCCGGCAGGGTGGTGTGTCCATTGTGTTTTAGGCTGTTCTCCTGCAACGCCATTAGTTCTTTGCCATTAACATGAGAAACTGAGAGCATCGGTACACCTGCCATTAGAATAAAAAGCTAACTGCCTTTTTAAGAGGCACCATGCCCTAAAACAAAACAAAAATTATTTGCTAGACTTTGCCACAAACAGCATCTGGGGAATTTCAGATTTCTTAAAGAAGCAGAGAAAATCATCAGCTGAGGTGCCATACAGAAACTACAAGTAAATGTTTTTCAAATGACAGGTACAATATCCAGACACTTTTCTTGTTCTCTGTTCTAAGTCCTTGTTTCCAGCAGCAAAAAAGCCAGTGCAGAGGTGTGGTGTGTAATAAGTTCAGGGTGGGTACACACATCACTGTACATTTCCTGTGTCACTGGAAATGGGCTGGGTACACCGGTGGAACTATGTCAACTTGAATTCAGACAGAAAGATTGACCCTCCCAGGTCGGTTTTCACAAGGTTTCTGAAGGTGACATTTCATCTCATGAATTTTCATCAGAAAATACATTTCACTCAGTACAGGTGAAAACTATTGTCTTAAATACATGCAGTGAATATTATCTGAAGTTTGTAAACATTTATCAAGTAAAGGAATATAAATAAAACTGTGCACTCTATTGCAGAAATCACAATTAACAGCTATAACTCAAACATCAAATATGTAGCTCCTATGAAGGCTGCATATTGCTTGTGGAGAAGTCTATGCAAATAAAGCATGAAACTTAGGAGAAAAATTGAAAACAAAGGGAAAAAAAACCCCATACCAAAATGATGATATCTTTTCATATAGAGGTAACAGAGAAAATTATTAGCTGGACACAAACACAAAGGCTACTCCTACACTAATGAACTAATTAGTGACAGAGTCTGTTTTTTTGGCCACGGTGTCAAAGACCCGTTGCCACATCCTTATCATTAAGCTCTCTTAGCCACCAAAACCCTCTGCGTACACACCGCGTTCTGGATTTTTCGGTTGAACAACAGGAGGCAAGAAAAAAGCTGCACATTTCTAACATTAGTGTAGGTGATGGCTTTCTGGCGCTTGTCTCTATTCCATAGCAATATTTAATTTGTTGTTATAGAATTAGTGTGAAAGGTTAAATATGTTGGTTGTTATTTATTGAAATTTTTGCTTAATGACCGTCAGTGGTGTACTTTATAATAAACTTCAATTCAAACCCATTTTATTTTAAGAAGTGATCAATTCCTATTTTCAGAAATGACCCTAAGGCACTGGGAAACTTAGGTCTGAGCAGCTGCAGGGTGCCTACATAATTTTTTATTCAGAAATTAGGTTTTCTTGAACTTTCTTCTTATTGTATTTGGAAACTCAACTTACTAGGTGTCCCACTGTGCCAGGTACATGGCAAGCTTTATGTAGATATCATAGTCCCCAAACTAGTCACTTACAATCAAAACCAAAAATTTGATATAAATGAAGGCTTAAGCAAACAGAAGGAAAGGAAAATAATAATAATTAAAAAACAAAACACAAAACCTGCTCTGGCCATTGTATAGTGGAAACATAAACTATACAGGAATTGCATCACTGAAGCTGAACAAAACACAGAGCTTAGACACAAACCCTTAGCAATCCATGTTTTAAAAAAAATAAAATCCTATGTGTTCTTTAAAAATATAACTTCCTAATTACTTCAGAGAAAACTACAATCTGTTGCTGAAATATACAGAATATGAACAAAGAACCAATATTTTCTGAAAAGGGAGAGGAATCCTCTTTTAACATAAGCTTCCTTTAACATAAGCTTTTCTCCTTTACATCTTCATTTTACAGGCTTGTCCTCTGAAAAAAAATTGCATTCTTTTGGAACACATTCACTTGAGTGTCAGCAGCAAGACACAGTGAAACAAAATTATCTGTTTGTCTGCCTTTCTCTTCACGTATCATGAAAAAGACAAAACCATGTTGAAGAAGCAGGAAAAGGGAGGACATTTTATTACCTTAATATATGATCATACTCTCTGCCATTATGATGGCTGCTTATTTATGTATTTTTTTAATTCTCTTCCACTTTGATAGGAAGACAGGCTATAACATGCCTTTCTGTGGAAAGATGTCCCTTTTCGGATAAATCTTTGCCGTCATCATTATTAATCTATTTTCTTTTCCCTTTCTTAGCATCTTCTGCAATTTTTCTCTCTGTTTCATTCATGTTGGCTGGAAATTTCAAGTTCATCACCTTTTCCTTTTAGAAGTTCTTTCAAAATTATTTCTTATTAGTAGATCTAGTAATGTTCTCCTTTACTATGAACCATAAAATCTTTTTTTTTCAAAATAAAAAGATTTTTTATTCCAAATTTGGTGAATGAGATGATTAAATTATCTTTTTTATTATTATTTTTTTCTTTTTCTCTTTGCTTTAGGAAATGGAATGTTCTGCAGAATTTAAAGTGTAAATACAGCTATTTAAAGAAGTCATACAGCTATTTTAAAAAGTCATCCCTTACATATTTGACATGACCAGCATCATCACACAAAATTTTGGTATTGCAATACTGTCATGGGGAGTTGTCTGCAATGTAAGTGAGCAATTTTAACAGTTAATGCAGTGGATCAGAATATTTTCTCCAGGATGAACAATGATAAAAATCATTTGGGTCAGGCAGTCCCAAAGTGTAATGCATGTTCTTCCCAAAATCTACAAGGACTGAAGATAGTGGTTTTGTAAAAGCTGCTTCTCAGTAGTTTCCCAGTTTAATTTTAAAAATATTTTTACAAATAACTCCATAGCTGCTGGTTAAAAAGAAGTTATTTTATGCTTGTTTCCAGTTTGTGCTTATAAGATCACCTTAAATTAGGACATATGCTGGCACTGTAAAGGTGTGTATTTTTTTGCAACTAAACACAACATATTAAAAAAGGAGAAAAAACAGTAGGTTTATCAAAACAATTAGGTGTACAGCACAAATGTATTTTATTTTAACAGTATCTCAAGGGTGATTCGATTAATTTTTCAATCATGCAAGGCTGAATTTTCAAAGCTTTAACAACAGGAATTCCTTTCACAATAACAGTTCTTTCTCCCTCTTCCTCAAATGAACAGTTTTGCTTAAGAAAACAAGAAGTTCATAAGTCGTAAGTGCAACTGTGTTCTCTCAGTGGTAATGAAAATGTGCAGACGGAGAATCGGTTCAGGCTGTGAGTTAACGCAGACTCCTCAGTCTGTCAGAAGAACTGCAAATCCTATACAGAAGATTTGCAACCGAATTAAATGGATTTTGGCTATGCTCCTGCCCTAGAGGGGTGCTGTGAAGATATCCATGAACTTTCTATTATTCAATAGAAAATACAGAGAAAGATGGAGACTCAGCACCCTGCAAACTCTGTGGCATTTCACTGCCCCACTTTTGCTGGAGAGAAAATAGTTATTTTGTACTGATTTCTGTCGAAGTGCCAATATTTTTTTAGTGGTAGTAATATACCATGGTCTCCAGTTCTGACTGTGGAAATACAGGCAATTGGAAAACATCCTACATATCTACACCCTTGGTTTGTCAAGTAATGATTTGGAGAGAGATTAGCGAGCGTGGTATTAGAAAATGCCATTTTTTCTATCATAGCACAATAGGTAAATGATAGTGGCACATACAATGGTATGTGGTGGTAACAATGTCCTAAAAACCTTTTATGGCTAAGTACACACCATTTCACAAAAATGAGGAATATACAGGATCCTGTTTTTACATACTCTTCTTTCCCCTTTCTTCTTTCTTTAGTTTTTGAGAAAATCACCACCTTCATTAAAAGAGTCTTGTTAATACCATACTCCTAGTCATAAATGCTTCCATTTAGATTGAAATTCAGTTAGCAAATGTATTTTGGTCCATATGGAATTGGCTTAATTAAGATAGACCAGTATTTTGGACCAAGCTAATTAATAGCTTAGGAATGGATTCAGCTTTAAGGTTTTTAGTAGTCTCTTAAAAATGCAGTCTCTCAGAGGGAGACAGCTGCTCACCGCTGACATGTAAGACTAACACGTTCAACTTGAAAATGAACTTGAGTAGTTCCAACTCAGCTTTACCACTGCATGTATTGGAAATATTCTTGTCACCCAAGTATTCCTAGTCCTTCTTCCTCCATCTAATTAGCTCCCAGATCCTAAAACAAAGTTACAGAAGAACTGGTGTGCTCATTGCTGACTGAATTCACAATGGAGTAGAAAAGGGCCATGAGCAGAGCGGGCTGAAGCATTGTCCTGCCATCTCCCGTGGAACTCCAGCACTGGCACCCACCTCCAGGGACTGAATAGGTGAGGTGGATTCTGCTTCCTCCAGGAGAGAAGGAAAGATAAAAGAGGTAACAAATAATGTAAATGGCACAGCCATTACTTTTCTTCTTTTCCTACTGCTCAGGTTACAAAACCCATCTGGTCTCCTGACTATTACTTGATCATTGCTTCTCACATTTTCCTTCTAATATAGTGGTTCTATCCTCCTTTTATTATATTGCATGTATGATCACAGGAACAGGATATGGTGTTTATTTTATACTTCTACACTTGAAATAGCACACCCAAGTGAACTGAGGCCCCTGAATGGGATGTAGATTTACAAAAACTGTTGAACCTTGAATTTTCTTTCTTTAGTTAAAGTCAGCCATTGCAGTACGCTATTTGAATTAGTTATGTAGTCTTCTGGCTTGTGACTTCTGAAATTGTTCTGAATCATCACTTTTTCAAACACAAGAGTTGTACCTGACCTTGCAGCTTCTCATAACCTCAACACCCTGGTCTCTATTGGGAAAACTGCCTTCCCTCTAGTGGAATTCAAGGTTAAATCCTCAGTGGATCAAGCCCTTAGCCAACAAGTGTGATCGTATAAATCGCCTGCAATTATTGCCAAATATATATATTATGTATATATTTCTTGCCTATATAGACAGTGAGTATTTAGAAACCAATCAATCAATCCTTAGAATTTACTACAGCATGTGAATACTTCTGTATCAAATAATTCTGTCCTGACTGACACAGAAATGCTTATTAGAGTAGCCGTATGATATTAATGTCTCTCCTGAGGTACGTGAATTATGCTAACAATGGTATTTTCTACTAATAAACATAAAATTCATTAATTTGTTAACACCGTGGTTAATAGAGAAAAAGCATTGCTAATACAATATAGGCTTTCATTTCTTCCTTTTTTCTGTCATGTTATTTGTACCTTCCTTTGGATTATTCAGCACAAAATTTTCCTAATTATTTTTCTCACTGCAGTATAATTTTGTGGTGGCACCTTTCAGGTTTAGTCCAGGCTTCTTAATACAAGCAATGTTTCTGAAAATGCTATTCTTATAAGTTAATAAAGAAATTATTACCTTAATGTTATGTAGATTCTTCTATGAAATCAAGACTGAAGAAAAATGTTTGAGGAGGTGACAGCTTTTGTATTTTTTATGTTCCCTCGGTCAGAGTTCCTGCTGCTGCATAGCTCTGTATGTAAATGGTTTGCCTGAAAAATGGTGGTGTTGTTTTTCTTGGTATTTTATTTCACTTGGAATTAATCATGCCTCTGCTTTCAGATTTACCAAGATTAAAAGTACATCTAAATTAATGTCAACTTTAGATACCTATTATAATGTCAGTAGCTTGCAATCTATTATATTAATGTCAAATATATCTAGTAAAGTAGGAAGATGAGTCTAGGAATAGGGATTTTTGGTGATCCGACTCTTTTTTCTTCTTTGCTGTAACTTCCTGTATGACAATAAACAAACTCCTGCTAGTCCACATTCTCTGAAACCTATAAGTGCCCAATTCCCATTGAAATCAGTTAGTTATATATAGCTAAGCATATTTAAAAACTATCACCCTCAGTTTCCTATGTGTAGCATAGGTTATTCAGACAGGAGATATCTTGAGATTTCTTAATCTATGTGTCCTTGCAGCAATGAAGGTCAACAAGTTCCCGGGCTGCATAGGTAGGAATGCTACCAGATGGTCAAGGGAGGTCACCCTTCTGCTCTACTAAGCACTGCTGAGACACATTTGAATAGTCAGTGTGTATATATACCTGTTTGGATGGTACATAGAATAAACTCTTGGTTTCCCAGAGAGTTGGTAGATGCCCCATCCCTGGAAATATTCAAGGTCAGGTTGGACGGGGCACTGAGCAACCTGATTTAGCTGAAGATGTCCCTGCCTGGGGGTTGGACTAAATGATGTTTAAAGGTCCCTTCCAACCCAAACTATTCTATGATTCTATAAATACGAGCTAGACTCTTCTCAGCGGTAGCCAATGAAAGGACAAGAGGCAATGGTGACAAACTAAGATACAGGAAATTTTATTTAAACCTCAGAAAAAACATTTTATTGTGATTTACAAATTTTCAGACACTGGTACAGGTTTCCCAGAAAGGCTGTGAACTCTTAATTCTTGGAGATATTAAAAATCCATCTGGACATAGTCCTGATAAACCTGCTGTAGCTGACCCCACCCTAAGCTGGGAGCTGGAACTAGACGATGCCCAGAGGTGCCTTCCCACCTCAGCCATTCTGTGATTTTGTGATTCTGGAGTGAAACTCTTCCCGTGTTTGAGTTAGTTGAGGAGAAAGGGAAGTAAAGAACAAAAATTTTCTATAAAAGCATACCTCATAAGCAGAATTAATTTAAAATATAAGATACACACTTCTCTGAGCGTGCAGTCAAACTGTTCAACATGATTTGATACCTGGAAAAGGGTGTGAGACCTTGACATTCATTTAAAAATCTGGGGATATCTTTTTGCTCATTCTCATTTCCTCTTGTTCTCTCAAAATGTTGTCATGCATAATTCTGAAGATGTTATACATATTGTATAAAATTTTCTGTCTAATTAATAAACTGGACTTATATACAAAATAGAAACAGTGGAACAGGAATTACATATGTATCGCTGAGAAAAGGCTGAGAATAACATGAAGGTGGTTTAGGGCTCTTCAGATTTTCCTAACGTGTTAGATCACATCTGGATGATTACATCTGAATCTGCTAGATTTAGCAGATTAAAAATTATCTCCTTTGAAGTGAGAGAGGTTTGATGTTCATGCAGAGGGAATATAATGATTGATTTAACTTTAAAACAGGTATTAGGCAGGACTGTGTATCATTATCAGCTCCTTTTACTTGTTATCTAGAAAAAAAGAAAAAAAAAAGATCATCTCTCAAAATACAAGAGTTAATTGATAGAAAATTAGAAAATATGTACGCTCGGAGACAAAAAAATCAGTCAGCACAGCATTGCTTATGATGTAGAGCACTTGTGTAATTTCAGAAAAACTAAAAAATTTTAGGAGGAGTAGGAGGGGAAGCACTACATTTTTGCTGAGAGATAGCAAAAAGAATGATGACACTTAAGTCTACTGAAACGATAAAATTATTGTTATGTAAGTATGAAGATGATTTGGAATGTACTGAACCCTTAAAGCAGGTGAATACTACCTTTTAAAGGGTTTTTAAATAGATGTCGGGAAGTCCATATAGGCCTGGAATTACAACTGCCACTTAAGGGAAGCTCAGCCCCATTTCGAAAAGCACAGGTATTAGCATAAAGTGTGAAATGAAACAGCTGCAGGTATTGGTCTTCAGCATCTTTATGCTTTTGAGACATGAATGTCGAAGGAAACAGGATGTTAAAAAGATTTTTGCCAAACTGAATTGTTACAGATGATCGCTGTGAGTCAGCTATGCCTTTTTTATGACTAAAAAGAACAGCAGAATGTTTCTGGGGATATAAGACATCATTTGGGTTGATTTATACCACCAAGGTGATCAGGCAAAGAAAATTCAGGTTTGTGAGACTTACATGGGCAAGATACAATAACCACAGTCAGTCTCATAGCAAGATTGACGTCAATCTGGTTGTAAGGACATGGCAGGTAGTACAGGTTTGTGAACATGGGTTCGTAATATACACGAAGCATGTACTTCAGTAGGAAATGCTAATTGGCTAAGACAAAAAGCTGTGCCAGGCACCAGGCTAACAATCAGGCAGCAGCGTACAGTTTAATTTACTAACATAGATACAGGCAGAGGTTCCAGCCTCTGTTCTGGTGATAACTAAAGATGTCCTGACTTCGAAGCGTTCTGGTCTGTGCTACACGTACATAGGTACAGTTAGCCCAGAGCTGTGACTCTGGTGCTGCTCCACATCTGCTAAATGTGGAAAAATGCCAAATTCAGGTTCCTCTAATGAGTGTATTTCACACAACCTTTGAATCTGCTAAAAGATGTTATCTCTTCTTTCTCCCTGGTATCATACCATCACTCTTGTTTTCATCCCACAAAGCCCTCTTCTCAGGGGTCGAAAGCATCCAGCCTGCTGTTGCTTGTTACGCAGTATGCTTGCTGGATCCCTTCTTCTGGACTCTTAACAGATCACAGCTCTATAAAAGAGCTTAAACTGGTTAAGACAACACAGAGTTGTAGCCCAGTCATAAAGAATTGGTCTTTGTGAACACCTGCCTTCTTCTGCTCCCCATTCACTACAGAACATAGCTAAAACGATTTTTTGTTCAAGAATATCTTATTTTTAGTATATCTTAGAGCTTCTGTCTCCTTTCCACACTAAACTACACATCCACTGTATCAGGGAGGATAGGAAATTGGGTGATCCAAGATAATCCAAGACAGAACTGGTGACCAACTGCCATTCTCCTTCATCTACATCCACTCTCAGGAGATGAAGGTGTTGCCAAGAACAGTATTCATAGCCACTTTAGCAGCTCAATATTCTTTCTTTATCCTTCCCTTCTGTCTGTGCAAAATATTTGCCTGCTTCTCTCTTATTTTGATCTAGTGAGGGCTGGCGTTTAGTGAGGTTATTAAACATTTTTGTATGGCAGATTTGTTTTTATTGATTTACAGGCTTTTCAGATAAAAAAAAAAAAAAGACTAATCAAAAGCAATTTCCCCAGGCCCATCCCAAATGATGGTAATTCTCAATTCTTTAGCATTGGAAATTTCAGGTTTAGCAGTTAAAGAAGTCTGAAATGTTGCTTTTGGGAGGGGAGGAGTTGGAGGGAATTTTCTTTACTTTTTAAGTTTAAAAAATAGTTCTGTTTCTTTTTTTCTCCTAAAGAAAAGCATATTGCTTCGCTTGCTATAAGCAATTCATATGTTTTGTTCAGTTAGAATTTATATTCCCACATATAATCCTGGAGTCCTGGAGTTAGCAGTGTCCTAACCAGTGGCTAAACCACAACACTTGCATTACACCCATGAAAATCTTGCCAAGCTAGACTGAATTATCAATACAGGCATACTGCAGCTTAACTTTGCTCAGTAACCCGGACCAAGGCTGCTAAAAGATGGCCACTAGCAGTCTCACAGAACTTGCTGCACTGAACTAAAACACTGAACTAAAGCTGCAGTGAACCCTCCTGCCTCCACAAAATAGAACAAATCACAGTTTCTGAGCTGCATTGGCTTTTTAGTAAGCGGTGTATAAAAATGGACTAAAGGAGAGATTAGACAGGGAGGTAGTAGTATTGCATGCAGTTACCATATTCCTAAGAGTAATTACAGTCAGTTACTTCAGTTACTCCAGCCACAATTTACTTCCTAATGCTTAAATTTTTAATATGTTCTCTGTATTTCTAATTTAGAAAGAGAAAAGCAAGAAAAGTTCCAACCTTTTAATCAACCGCCCCCAACAACCCACTGCATTTCCTAATCACCCACCATTTATGCCAAAATTAAGTCCCAAATGAATTTTTTATGGTAATATCATAAATGATATGCTGGGAAAGCTTTGTCATGGACAAACTCACATGGGATCAAATCCATAAAAAAGAAGAATGTAAGAACTCCAGCTATGACAAGGTCATTCTCTTAATGGAAGAGTAGACTATATGCGTTGAAGAAGAGAAAAAAAGCAGTATCAATTTCTTAACGTTGTTATGTCATAATTAAGAATAGCAGGAACAGTGGGATTTAACACTAATGGGATTTACTATTAATGGACTTAATCCATTAAAACTCAGAGTGCTAAGAGTTCTGCTAGCATCACTTTATGGTCCAGATTTTCACAGGTGTTTGTGAGATCTCATTGTGAGATTTTGGGATGCTTCTAATCTCTTAGTGCCTTAAGCATTTTTGCAAATCCAGTCTCTTTTGCTTTGGCTTTTCTTACAGAATCATCGTATGGGCTTCAGATGTCTCCTCTAAACAAGTACGCAGGCAAAGCAAGCTCTAGGTAAGACGCTGGAGCTCACAACAGAGATAGTTCAGCTGAGCCATTGGTACAGTGAGCAAAGGCTACAGCCTAGCAGAGTTTTTAAGTGTACGACGAGAGGTATATATCTCTGTTGCACTCCTGTCTCCTAGGAGGGAATAATCTTCTAGATTTTTTAACTGAAAGTGGATTCTTTTTCTTTTGTTCACTTCTTAGTTAGTCTGTTTCTTCTAGATTTTGTTTATATTAATAAATTGTACCTGACTCCTTTTTGCCCTACTTAGGCATAGTTGGTAATGTTCCTTTGTTTTAAATGTTAGACATAGATTTTTCTTTTCTCATCTTATTACTTATCATTCATATTTAATGCTGCACACAGAATTATCTTTTAGACTCTTTTTACCTTTTGATTTCTTATATTTAATGACACACCCAATTGTTTGATATCCTTTTTTTCCCTAGGAACCTGTCACTGCTCTCTATTTAGCTGCTTTGAACTAGCTTTCATCTTTCAGTATTTGTATCATCTAAGTCCTCATGTATCATACCACATTGTTCCTCATTATTTAGTGCTTCTGACTATAATGCCATTCTCTTCAAACTAGTGCTACTTTTTTCTTTGTTTCCTGCTCTTTGTTTTTAATTTTCCAAGTCAGATTTACGCTTATTACATGACTCCCACACCTTAGGTATTGTCATTAGCCTCAGATGTGAGACTTTATCAAAAGGGGTTTCAGAAGCTTGTCTGAAGTGTCTTACCTACAGTAGCTTGTTTGTCGTCTGCGACTGAGGAGAATTACTGAATGACAGAAGGTTCCTCTCCCTGGAAGCTAAGTGCCCAACCCTCCGACTCCTTTGTTTGAATGTAGGTCTCCAACATGGCAGTCTACAATAAGAGCACTTGACAAAAGGATTGATTTTACATCCAGCACTGGAAGAATGCATATCATTTCCATGTATTACATGGTGTATATACTACATAATTTGAAACATTTTTTTCTAGCTACATTCAATAGCTTGTTTGAAGCCTCTGCTGTCTATATTGAATGTGATTTCTATTATAAAAAATAGCATTAACTTTAGAGTTAAACTCTCAACATTGGCAGTCATTACGACAGAATTTTACCAGATATTATGAATTGTTTGCCTGCCAACCAAAATCCAAATCTGAAGTGCAATGAAGGCTATGGAGAGAGCCTTAATGGAAATGGATGAGTTTATCCTGTAGATGCTTCAGTAAAGAACTTTGCTTAATCTGCATTTACATTTAAAAATACTTTAAACCCTGATGATTCATAAGGAAAAGACTCAGTACATAAGGAAACTATGTAATCCCTTCAAGAAAGTCAGTGCTATTATTTTGAGCCTGAATTTTTGGGTAACAGTCTTCATTCTGTTATCAAGAAAAGTATTTCATCATCGATGAATGACAAAAGCGGAATACAGGAAAATCTCTCATATGAGTAGAGTTGGGAAAAAATCTGGAACTTCTATGATTGGAAAGAGGTAAGTAACAGTTGATATGGTATACAACATAAAAAAAATCCAAGCAGTAAAAACCAGATGATCAGGAACAACTGTTCCCCATGCCCTATCCTTCACAAATAGGAGACTTTTTTTTAAATCAGAAGGCAGTAGATTCAAATTGGACTCTAAAACTCACTGTGACCACATCTCTGTGGCCAGAAAAATGCTGGAAAAAATCTCATACCTTGGTACTCTAAGGCTATATTGAACAACAGAGATCAAGTCAGGACTTCTGGGAAACAATGGTCAGAAGGCATTTATTCCACCTCTATCTTCAACACCTTTCTCTAATGCATCTGTTGCTTGCTGTCACCTGAGACCATGTGTATCACTGATAGCTTGAATGACGCCTTCTGTTGGTGTTCACTGCAAATTGTTTTAATAGGAAATAAATTAAATCCATTAGAACTACTGTCTTCACAGCAGACTTTTAATTCAAAGAAGCTTTGTATCAAGACATAATCAAACTTCTAGCCCTGAGGCTTCACAATCATGTTAGACTGATCAAAGGGGGAAATTTTTCGTTATGTTTAATCTAATCTAATTGAGGACTGCTACTAACACAGGTGGTTTTGCTCTCCTTCTTGTCATGTGTCCTCAGATGATCCTGCCCTTCTTAATTCTTTGTGTCTGTTTGTTTGTATCACCTTTCTGATGTATCTCATTCTGCAGCTACTTACATGTTATATGTGGTACCAAGCAAGCACTAGGAAAAATATGCGTAGAAGGTCATGATGGCCCATTTTTTAATTGGATTATGCTTCGTGAAAGATGTACACTCAGGTCAATTTTTCTTCTCATATCTATATGCATGTTTCCCTTCCAGTTTTTGACAGCTAGAGTAGTCATATAGCTCGGCAGATTTTTTTTATATATGATTCATATCATAGCTCAAAATAAGTAAAGTTAATGTGAAGGAAAAGCAAGGAAACCCTGGTGAGCAGGTGAAGGTAATTATGGACAGAATTACCCTTTCTAATGGCTGCCTGGTTTAGGTTGGTTGAAGCTGGCTGTGGAGCTATCGAAAAATGCCAAATTCAGGTTCCTCTAATGAGTGTATTTCACACAACCTTTGAAAACACAGTGAAATAGGTCATATAGAAACCATAGTCTTGTATTAAAAAAATCTTTCTGTCCTAGAGAGTTCAATATTAGCTCTGTTTCTGATCTGAGAGTCTTGGACTTGAGGCTATATCCAGGATAAACAATATAGTGAATTGTACCCAGAAATAAAAATGTAACTGCTGCAGGGCAGACAGCAAGTATTAAATATGTTCCTTGCAATGACTCAGCTGACTCCAAAGATGAATTAGTCCATTTAACACTAGACTAAGTTGCCCTTGCCAAGTGTTTGTCTAACATGGCAGGATAACCTGTTTGGGCAGTGTTTGGGCTCATGGATGTGGGTTCCTGCTTTCAGCTCAACCTCGGAGAATGTTCGAACTATACATGGCAGTAAGACAGAGACATTGAAAAAGTGAGAGAGAAAAAAACACATATACCATTCTGAGGTCTAAATGTGTCTTGCAGAACTCTGTGACAGTGAGATGTATTGACAGAGGTCAGTTAAATTTACTCGGTAGAAAATACAACACCGACAGAGTTGTTCGGACTGTGTCTTTGCTCATCAGTATCATTTCTGTCCTATAGGTACTGAATAGAAGTCCATTTTCTGGAAATCCCATCCCTGCCTTGCTAGAGTGAAATGTCTCTCCTTTTTAGAAACTTTTAGCCAAGACACCAAAATGACTTTGAATGTTGATTATGCTACAAACTTAAGTGTTGCTGCATTCTTGTTTCACTGTTAAAAAACAAAACCAACCAACCAAAACAAACAAACAAAATAGGAGAGAGGGAGAAAAACTGCAAAGGAATTTGTTAATGGAGCTCTTGGACAGGAAGAATAAAATGTGAGTCTTTGTCATTCTCCAAATTTAAAGGAGTAAATCTAGGAAGGGATCATCCCAGCCAACTCCATAGAGAAATCACCAAAGACAAAAGCAGTTTTAGTCATATTTACTGATGAACCAATTAAAACATCTTTATGAACTTTGTCTTTATCCAACATCATCAGAAATTTCCCAGATTGTGTTGAAACTGGATGGTCTACTAAAGACAGATGTCTATAAAGTCTATGAGTATGAAATTGCTTAAACAGGACGTCACTGGGCAAGGCAGGGTAGCATTTGAACATGAATTGATGTGAGTGTTAGTTTCAAGAGATTTTTTTCTGCTTTTATGGCCTTGTCATCACTTGTTTAGAGGTTTTTAAAAATTTACACTTCTGAAGGGCTACACCTATCAGTAACAGAGTTAGGTTTTTATCAGTTATTGGGTATTCTCTTCGGCTGGTTAGATGTGGCCAGGACTACCTAAAGGTGGTATAAACATCAACACAAATTCTTTAGAGTTCATTTCCACTGGTCTTGCTCAACGGTTACTTGGAAACAGATGCAGGAGTTCATTATTTTCTTCTCAGCTATCTACCAGTATACATGCCCACACTCATGGAAAATTTTCTAAATAGGACCTTTCTTTCCTACTTATCACTTTGCTGAAGGGTTGGATACAATCTGCCTTAGCAATATGCATCCACATTACATAAATCAAACCATGGCCATATTAATAGTCATCTCATTTTTTCCCTCTCCTTTCTGCATATATATGTGTATTACATATGTTACACAAACCTATACATTCATGTGTTACATACACTCATACCCACATAATAGGTATAAATGTATTTAAATAATTTACTTTGGTGATGTAGACATAACAGATACGTACAAACAAAAAATATATTTATAATTGTATATCACCAACATACTTAACTGAATAAGCTTTCATGAATTAAAATTTACTAAAACCACCTTTGAATAGAGTTTTTAATCAAAAGCTTCTTTCACAGATACTAGGCAGATGAGTTGCTTGGTAATTCATTCGACCCGTAATAGGTTCAAATCCCACACTGTGGTAAAGTTTCATTAATTTGTTTCTGCTTATATTGAGCTCAAGTACCTGAAGTTCTTGTAACATAATGGCACACTGACAGGGAAGGGACAGTGCAGGAAGAAAAGGAAATTACATGATTATTTTTAGGAAGTTTCATCATTCCCATTGGAGCTGAAGCACATTATAATTGTACTCAAATGCACATAACAATGTAATTCATTTTCCAGAGCATTAATAACCTGAAAGTATCAATAAGCCTCATAGTAGCAGGTTAAAAATCATTGCACTTCTTATCATCAAATGAAAATTGCATCAACTTTCAGCAGATATACTATTTCTTTGATGCTTCGTGCCTATTACACAGTTCGTATTGTGTTACATACAGTAACAACACAACATGACTCTTCAAACTGGATGTGCCTCACATTTGAAATATTGACTGGGGGAATAATACAGGGTGACATGGATGGAATGAAGGATTTTGATTCTGTCTGATTTTGAACTCCTTTACATTTTTGGCTATAAGTCAAATCCTAAAGATAAAATTATATTTGCTCAATCACTGGTTTGAAAGTTTAAAGGAAATTTGTGCATGCATAAACTGTTCATTTAATGTGAAGGAAAGGATTAATTGCATTTTGCATTTCTCAATCAATCTGAAAATTGGTGCTATTAATGATGCTGACAGGCAGGGGCCGGGAACTTGAGTCTATAAAGCGTTTTCATACTGCAGGCATTCTCTCCCCTGAAGGTTTCTTTAGGAATCTTTTATAGGAGCTGATAATGCATCAAATGTCTGAAGTGTTCAAATGCCATACTGAGAAGAGCAATTCAGTGCCCTGATAGACATTTTGAATTGTAAAGCCTTTATCAACATCTCTCACTGCTACTTAAGACCATCTTAATTCCACAACATTTTATTGCACTGTTCTGAAGCAATAGAATCTAACTTTGATATTTGTATATTTACAGCTGTGATCAAATTGCTTTCTTGTATGATCAAATTGACACACAGAAGGGAAGAAAAACCCATAAACAAAATAAAACAAGTTTCAAAGTTATAATTCAACTTAAGTATACCATCTCTAAAACATTCTTGTTTTATTATGTTACCTCAGATATTAACTACATTATAACTTAGGTTAAAATTGAATCCATATAACATTGCTTTTGCTTTATTTCTATATATGTTTTTCCTGTATATAGGTATTGAATAAAATTGTTTATAAAACCCTATCACCTGTAAAACTTGGGGGGAAGTAGAGGATAATCCACATAGCTAGTGATTCCCTTTGGCTGGGTCTGAGTGGAATTTTCTTAGTGTCCAAATATTACACATCGATTTTTTTTCTCACTTCTTGTTTAGGTTCCAGTAAATTAAAGTTTACTGTGTAGTCTCCGACATTGGACTTCTACACTATCTGTTCCATAGTTTATAATCGTGCTTCAGGCAGATGGACTGTTGCTAACAGTTTTGAGTATGACACTTTGCTTTTTAAATGTATTTCATACTTTTTTTTTTTTTTTGAGAAAGAAAGTAAAACTTTTAGTGGTTGGTAATAAATCCAGGCCATACAGAAAAATTTGTAGAACACGCAATCACGAAAAAGAACGCATCTTTTAAATGTTATATACATGAAGTAATTAACATGGCCAATTTTTTAAAATAGACTTACTAATATAACATCAGAAACAGAACTATTAAATGTAATCTTTGAGAATTCAGGGGTAGAGTGGGTCATTTATGGAATTAGTTTTTACAAGTCTCTTAAGTGAGTAGTAGGTATGAGATCAGAGGATTACTTCAATAAATCCTTTAGCACCTTGAGGAAAATCGCAGACAGCAAAAGTTCATAAGCAAGAAATCATGTTAAATGAACCTGTTATCAAAGAAAATTCATCAATTTGCTACAGAAGGTTGGGTTAATGCAGTGGACTTAACAGGTACTGCTTAATTCCTCTGACTTCAGTAAAGTTGTAACCTATTAAATCAAGAGTGAATCTGAAATATTTTTCAAGAAATCACAAGAAATGTGGTATGTATAGCAGTGAGTAGAATGAGAGCTTGAAATAAAAATAAAAGTAATAATAATAATTAATGGCATTATCTCTGTTTAGGATTGATGTCTAATTAGATTTTTGTGCTTTGGACAGTAGTGTTACCAATAATCTATAAAACCCAATGCTGTTTAAATTTTGTTTAACAGCTTCATGAACACACCATAAGATAACAAAAGTAGAGCTGAGTAAATTATGTAAGGTATAGTATCTTTCCTTCTGAGGAACATAACTTTGAATATAATCATCCAGATAGCATACAGAACATTTTTTATTTGTTTCCGTCACACTGCAGGAAACAGATTCTTCTCTCTGTTATACCAGATTTGAGTAGGGAAA
>NW_010562651.1:52456-58691 GCF_000687285.1 Phaethon lepturus
ACAGCATTTTCTCTCGTGGTAGCTTCTGACTAAATTTCTTGCATGACTGAAAGGAAGGAGAGATTTAAAATACAGTCATTGAGTGAAGAACTTCAAGTACTGAGTTCTGAAAAAAAGACTGAAAGAGTTAAATATACATCATCTTGGCCAAATAAAAGCTAGAAGGGTTTATAATGTGTTTATAATGTCTGTGAATATTTGAGGGAGCAATACCAAGCAGGATCATATAAAAAGAGGATGGAGAAATCTTATTGAAAATTACTGATCAAATCAATAAAATAATAAAATAATTTCCTCAGATATGTTTGTCAAACTAAAGCCAAATGTAGAGAAAAGCTCCTAAATATAACACGGACACTGATTCTGTGCTGTCAGAGAGTTGGACTAATAACGCAGTGTCTTTTTCTCAGTTTTAGATTTCATGATTCTGTGATCCTTTACAACCTAAGAGGCATTGGGCTAAATATTTTCCTCCTGAGACTACTTGAAAGATTAAATCGAGGGTACTGGAAATTCCTCAAAGAGTCTGGAAAATTTACTGCTATTGGTATAACTTATCACAGTGAAAAGACTAAACAGTGATTAGCAATGATTCTGGCTCATAAAGTTTATTTCACATATCCATTTATATATGTATATTATTATTCCTGCATATTTCACTTATTGTGTCTATAATCTCTATAATCAGAAAGATGCTCCAAAACTGGAAGCTGGGAGGCATTTCAACTTCTTCTGTGATTGCCAAATTCCAAATAAACTTTGGAGATTTGGGCTCTGTGCCTCTGTTTCAGTTGCAAAAGCATTGGGATTATAGGAGTTGAATGCTAAGCTCGTTCCTATTCCAGTTTATTTTTCTGAACAGGAGAATTCAAGAGGCCAACCTTATGTCTGTATGTATCCATTCATTCATCATTTTACTAGATGTCTTCTGAAGAACGAGTTATACTTGTTGTCTTGAAGGTATCCTTAGCAGCGAACTTTATCAGATGAGCTAAAAAACTAAAACAGTAATAATGTTATCACAAGGCCAGTCAAAAACAATGTAAAAATATGGTGTGTGTTCTTAGCTTCATTATTTCCATTGCTTTCAGATACCTCTATATTCTTCTATGTATATTCAACTCCTAACAAAAGGGGACAGAATATTTCATCTATAAAGAAATAACTTGATTCAGGAATCCATTCAAGAAAACTGTGCATCTACTTCTAGTGGTCCAAAGTAATAAATAAACACACAGATGTATCGTTTCAATTGAAGGTAGTGGTTTTGAAATTGAAGCAGTCAAGGATCATCAGCTACCAGGCTAAATCTGTGCAAATATTCCATTCTGTATTGAGGATGCACTCACATCATCCCAACTTAGTTCTTCATTACAGGCATGAAGTAATATCACTGTCCACGGGCGCTAAGCTTTCAAAGTAACAAAGTACCACATCAGGAGAAAACTGATGTGAATAAGAGCACTCCACTGATCAGAAGACTAATGCAGATGAGTTTCAATGTCGCTAGCTTCATCAGTGATGCACTTCTTAGCTGTGGCCAGAGAGGCTGACACTTGTGTAATGACCTGATCTTCAGCCATGTGCTTGCATGTTGGTGTCTGTCTGCTGACTAATCAGTACTCAGCAGAGGTCATCAACTACTCAGATTAATTTCCATATTTGGTAACAGTCACATTGTTAACACAGCTCACCCAACACCCAAACACGGCAAACTCACACAACTGTTTGCATGGCTTTAGTGGTCTTTTGTCAGGTAGCAGAATGCCAATGTCAGAGCAACGGTTTACACTGCTCCCTGGAGTGATTTTCAGTGTCACTCATCACATATCCCCCTTCACCTTCTGAAAGTTCAGAATCTGGTTCAAATTAGTCTATCTAGGCTTCCTTTTCAATAATCAGTGAAAGAGTTGCTTCTCAGAAATAATTCATCAACAATAGTGTAAGAGTCTATGAAAAAATGAGTTGCCCCTTGGGAGATACTTTCTTTCTGTTAACTAAAGAGCAAGAAAGTCTAGATAACTTAGAGCTGAGGCTACTCACCCAGACTTTTAGAGGTCTGTGTTACTTGAGATATGACTGTAAGGTCAAGAACAATGACATCAGTATAAAACTGAACCAATAATAAAAATTGTAGACTCTGATGACTCCTGGACTAATGAGTACCTGTTTTCAGTGCTTGTCATTGGAAATTTGTCAGGTCCTATGGAATGATGTGGCTATGCACCTTTTACAGGTTAAGGATCCCATCATTTCTGGTATGATGCTATTCATCAGGCATACTTTGCAGTTTGTATAGGAATCACTATGAAGTTGTACAACAAACTGCTTTTTAGGCAACAGGTTATCTGCTGTAAGAGTGTGACACCCTTTGGCTTTATTTTCCTATCCCAAACTAAATCTGTCTACCTGTTTAGAAGCTTTTACACTGCTAACACATGTGAACGGAATATGTTAACTAGAGATAATAAAAGAGTGATGGATAGATCAATGTAAGAATATTTTAATCATGTTTCCTCATACCTGACTCCATAAATGAGTCAAGTCATTGGGTCAAATTCATAATTGTTAATTAAGCCAAACATTTGATTTTTCCTTTAAGTGTGCAAACACAGGGTTTCATCTGCTGCACAATGCTGTGATAAAATCTTTGTACATTGGTAAAGGCCCCGGAGGCTGTATGAGTAACAGCATGAGAATAGAAAGCACTTACACTGCTCCATAAGGTATGTCTGACTAACTGGTAAAGGAAGAAAGAAGGATACTCGTGTTCCCTTATTACAGTGACATTCTTTCAGCTTTCATGACCAAGGTGACATGATCCATGTGATTAAAGTGAATTTGTGTAACTAATCATATTGTTTCCATAAATAAAATAAAAATAAAGATAAAATAAAATAAAGGAATAAAGCAGAAATAAGAATAGCTACCAGAACTCAGGAAAAAAAGCCCAAAACAACTTGATTTGATGGCATGATATATAAAGCTTAGGAGGACAGCATAGCCCAGTATAGACACTGAAATAAAAAAAAAGAAGTTACAGCCCCACTTCTTGGGAGAGAATAGGTCATTCTTCTTCAAAATAGCCCTGGTAGTGTGCTCCAACAGAAAAGAGACCTCTGCATTTTCAGTATAACTGTTGAATCAGATGAATTTGCTGCATCCAACTACAACATCATTCTTCTGCCTGTTCTAACCTTAGACTATAGGGAAGATCCCGATGTGCACTTTTATGACCAGGGTCTAAATACAACAGAATTGATCTTTAATCATGTTAAATGTGAAATGTGAAAGAGCCTAATGTGTAACATGGAGAAAGACTAATTTGGAAATTTCCATGGCTACAGGAAAAGACCAGGCTCAGAGCAAACCATAAACTCTGCAGAAGAATACAGAGTGATATGCTGCAAAACGTCAGATACCATATTGAGCATGTACAGTATAATGAGAGGAATTAGGTCAGGAGAAGCGGGGCAGGTAATTAATTTTTTATCTCAGTGCAGAATTGGTGAGACCATATTTGAGTGGTTTACACTGTTTTGGGCTCCATAATACAAAAAAGAATTTGCTGAATTGGAAAGAATCCAAAAAAGAGGATAACAAAAATGATAAAAGAAGTTTATTAAGTAAAGAGAATTTGCAAAGCCTGGGGAAAGTAAGACTAAGGCACAACATGAAAGCTAATTCTGAATACCTGCAGGGGATTAAAAAAAAAGGTAAATGGGGGTGGAGCAGGGAGAGAAAATGTATTTCAGCAATCAGTTCAGGTACAAGAAAAATAATTACCTCAAATTAACTTTGCGAAAAGGGAAAAAAAGGTGCCTGTGTGCAGCTTGCAGCTAGTCTCACCCAAATCAGTTCATTGACTTTCTGAGTAGGGAAACCTGAGGTCTATATAGTATAAAAAGATGTGTTCATAAACCAGTTATTTTTCAGCGGTAAGGAAGTATTTGTCACTGTGAGTAAGGGCATAGTTTTCTCCTTTTTCTGGAACTCTGACTATGGGCTAAAAAAATCTGTTGCTTTTTCTTTCTTTCTTTCTTTTTCTTTTTCCTTATAAGAAACACTTGACTGTTAACACTGAAATTGTTGATAAAACCTTACTGAAAACCAAGATTTTCAGATGTATGCTCAATATCTGAGCAGACAAATAAATATGAATAAAAGTGTATGGTAATTTGTTCACACATATTTAACCAGGAAGCCAAAGGGTTGATACTAACTTGCATTCATCCCAAGTGTTCTTAATGTTTCCAAATAGTATTTCAGTATTAACTATTGAGTCTCCTTTTCCAATATTTAAAAGAAAAAGAAAGCTAAATTCAGGTAGAAACATAACCAAGCCTTTACACTTAAATTTATGCATGTTTCCTGAGTTATATGCCATGCATATCATATACATATGGGCATAGATTTGTTAGAGAAAGAAAACTAAAAAACAGTGATAGGAGTAAATTTTTAGCTAGGTCCTGAATACATGCTGCGTGTACCCAAATGCAAAATTGTGAGAAGAAAAAATGTTCTTTTTTTTCCCCATACACTTAAATTATAATTACATTTTCTGCAGTGGTAATGTATGAGACTGCTCAACAAATGTCAAAGCAAGCTGAGTCTTCACAAAGCTCCGAGAATCCCTGATTCCCTACTCCTTGTGTTAACAAGAATCTAAAACTAGAAAACCATCTTCTTAGCTGCACTTGATAGCATGCACATTAACAAAATATCCCCAAAATTATATTAATAAAAGGGCAATTTTTAAAAAATCAGAATTGAGGGGTCTTTGGCTTGGGGTTTTTGTCAGCTTGTCTGTGTTTCACTTTGAATTTATTTTAAAGTGAACTTTGATTTTTTTGCTGTTTAACAGTAGAGAGCTGTGATGAATCATCTGCTCAAGTTTAAACACCTGAAATCACAATAAATAAGTCTTAATTTCCTGGAAAAATATATAAATTTAAACACAAAAATACATATTTAAAATACATTGATCCACGTGTAACCAGAAAGTGCAAATCATTCTCCCATGAATAAGAATACTTTAGAAGCTGGCTCCCAATCTCCTAAGCAGTGAACAAATTTTAGCTGTGTGAATTCTCTGGACTACAATGAAAACTGTGTGGCTTAATTCCCAGACAGTACTTCAAAATTTTGAGGGCTAATTATCAATTTCAGTCTTCTGCTTTACGTGTTTAATTATATATAGCAGCTATATGAATACATTGCAGATCTGACAAATGGTGAGAGTAATATACTTCTAGTTGTTAGAAATACGCTGTTGGCACTAAGCAGATAACATTTACAACAATAAAATGAAATATACATTCCAGTTTTAAATTTAGCCATGTTTATGAGGGATGAAAGAATTTCTGTGAAATTCTGTGAAAAGGATGAAAGAACTCCCTGCTCTGGAGTGTACATTTAAATTTCACATCACGTCACCTCCAGCTAATTGTTAAACTGGGTCAGAGAATTCTGATCCATTATGTTAACTCTTCATTGAGAATTTGGTACTTTCCTGAGTCACATACCTAACCTCAGTTCAGGAATGAAGGTACTCATTTATTTGACTAGTTTCAATTCAGTGACCATCATTTTGCAGTAAGAGTATTTGTGTTTGATAAGGACTTCTCCTGGACCTTGTTGTATTTTCCTCTCTTTCCATAATGAAAAAGAAAAAATGAAATCTTGTATCTTTCTAAAATCTATTCCTGAGGAAGAACAATAAAATGTAATTTCTCAGGTTTCCTAGCACTTCCAGAAAATTGTCTATGTGAAATGAGTCCAACGGCTTTAAGCCAACAAACACATCTGGATAAACCTTTTGTGTGGTAGCATAAGACTGCCACAGCACAGATAAAAATCTCTGTTCACCTAGAAAAGCCCACAGAATTGTATGCTCTGTGCTGCAGTTGTTCTGTTACTTTCATTTATCATCTCAAGCTGTGTTATTTTGATGGCTTTTCAGTTGCAGGACTACCAGTGCTGATGCAGAGATAATGAAATGCTGAAAGCATCAAACAACAGGGATGTCTGTAACTGGTAATGGGCATCCTTCCTCAGTTTATTAACTCCAGCTGTGCTGTTTGACAGTTTTTGTGAAGAAGTACAGCACAATGTGAGAATACTGAACAGAGAATGAAGAAGCTAGTGTCAAGAAGCACACACAAACCCTGCAAGTAGACTTGCAGAATGTGGAAATCATCATCTTTTCAAAACGACAATCTCCATCTTCAGCAGG
>NW_010562651.1:58722-87483 GCF_000687285.1 Phaethon lepturus
AGAACTTCAGTGCAAGTCTCAAAGTACAGAACTTCTATCACGGTGCAGTTGTTTTCTGCTATGAAATACGTTGCCAACACCTTGCATATAGTTAGTAAAGAAGATACATGGGAGTATTTAGTCTTTGCTAATAATAAGATTAGCTGGGATTTAAGATTAGATCTGTAAATGATAACATTGCTCCTGAGGAACTCAGCAAATTACTTGGGTTTCACTGCTATTAAAACTGTCCAGCATAACATGCGAAGCTTATTATATAGAGCAGCAAGTACTGAGAAGGAATGTTGAGGAGAAAATAGATGTGACCTAATGTTGCAGACCTTGCTTCTTATTGGTGGTTATCCTTGGTTTTTAGGGTTTTTAAGTGTCTGAAAGTGAATATGCTAGGAAGCTTTGGAAAACCTGTGAAGGCTTTTTATTGATGTACACTAAGTGTGAGTATTTCACAGTGTGTTTTCAAAAGTGTATGTTGACCTAGACATGCCACAAAGGACTGTTCTGTGTGACCTCTTATGAACAGGCCTCACAAGTACCTACGGGTGTGGATGGAGAAGTACTTACCAGAAAATAGCAGACCAAAGAGAGCAAAAGTATTTGCTGAGAGGTATTGTTTGAATGTCTCACCAGAACTGGTAAGATCTGGAGCCTAGTGGCTCTGCTGGATCTGCAAGAACTGTGAAACTTGGGACACTAAGTGGTTGTCCAAGGCCACCAGCACACACTTGCACCAACAACAGGTTGTATGCCTCAGTCCATATCCAATCCTACAGGATTATACATACATCTGAAAGGAAAGACCTTTGAGGGACTTTATCACTACCTACCAAGGAGTCATTGGCAAGTCAGTTTGAGTCTCCCCTTGGTAAAGAGCTGAATTTGATCTTCCAGTTGTTAATGCGTATGTATGAGTTTGTGTGAGGAAATAATTGAATGAACCATGTCAATATTTAAATGCTGTTAATAATGAAAGCTTAATTATTAAATAGGTGTTCTAATAAATTGGTTGTGATTGGTGTCTCTCCTGAGTCAGTCTCCTACCACAAAGATTTACAGCATTCAAACCCTGTGGTAAGCAGCCAGTGCAGGTAGCTGAAGTCTCCCACTAGTTCCAGTGGGTGCAGGTATAGCACACAGCACCCTTCAGGAAGTGTTCTTCTTTCCACAGGCTGGTATTTATATCCAGTACAAAGGCTCCAAACAACTGCTAAAAATGTCCTGTTGTTAACAAAGGGTACCATGTACCTGTTGTCTTCATGGGAAGTTGGTGGTAGTGGTGTGGAGGGCAAGGGGAAGGAAGAAATCAAAACTACTGTGAATGCATGAACAAATGAATGCTTTTTTTTTTTTGTAATTGATCGTTTATATAAACTGTTACAACAGCATAAAATAGGGTAAGATTACAGTATTGCTGCTGTTACCTACCTCTCTTACCTGAAGGTGCTTTGATGTTAAGGTCAATGTAAATGATAGGCTGAAATCTGCAGTTATCACAGTATAAGGCTGCTTTCACTCATACCCTGGGGTTTTCTCTCACCAGCTCTCCCTACCAGCAACTTTGTGGACCAACATTTCATTTTCAAGTCAGAGGCTTGAAATCTTTTGTCAAAAAAAAAGAGAGGTGCCCAGCAGCCTGGTTGTAAACCTAAAGCATGGGTACAGGTGAAGGTTAGAAGAGAGGAAATAATGTTCAGAAAAGCATTCAAAAGGCATTGCCAAGCCTGCTAGCAAGGTGTAAAACAGCACAGCTTAGTAAAACATGCAGTTTGACTATGCCATAGCTGAAATGGGGGTTCAAAATAGGGTGTGTTGGCTGTTTTTAAATGGCTTTTGATTACAGGTTAATGAATGTCTCCATAAAATGGTATGTATGTGTATGTGTATATAAAACATCAGCATGTCTATATAACTGTCGTGGTTTAGTCCCAGCCAGCAAGTAAGAACCACGCAGCCGCTTGCTCACTCCCCCACGGTGGGACAGGGGGGAAAATAGGAAACGGAAAAGTAGGGTAAAAGTGAGAAAACTCATGCGTTGAGATAAAGACAGTTTAACAGGCAAAGCAAAAGCCGCACACACAAGCAAAGCAAACCAAGGAATTCATTCACTACTCCCCATGGGCAGGCAGGTGTTCAGCCATCTCCAGGGAAGCAAGGCTCCATCACGCGTAATGGTTTCTTGGGAAGACAGATGCCATAACTCCAAACGTCCCTCCACCCCTTCCTTTTTCTTCCCCCAGCTTTATATACTGAGCATGATGTCATATGGTATGGAATATCCCTTTGGCCAGCCTGGGTCAGCTGTCCTGGCTGTGTCCCCTCCCAGCTTCCTGCACAAGAAGCTGGACTGTCCTTGACTACTTAGCAACAGCTCAAAACATCAGCACTTTATCAACATTTTCTCATCCCAAATTCAAAACATAGCCTCACACCAGCTTCTGTGAAGAAAATTAACTCTACCCTAGCTGAAACCAGGACAATAACTAAATGATAAGAAAAGTGTGTGTGGAGGTATTGGCTATAGGTACAGAGGATGGCAGAAGCATTAGTGTATGCTGTTATCTCTTTGGAAAGGAATAAGAGTGAGTGTGGCAGCACGCCAACTGCAAGACCCCAGGACACAGCAGCACTGCCGATTCTTGGGTGGTGACGGCTGCTGAATTGTATGCACTGGCTGCCAGCATCATTCTAGCTCAACCCGCAGACTATGTTTTCTTGGAAATGTCACACAGGGCCAGTATGTTAGCAAGTCATGTCTTATTCTTCTGGAAAGCCCATATTTTGCTATTGAAGAAGAAGAAAAGGGAAATAATTTTTTTTTCCCCTGACATTAAACAAGATCACAAATTAGAGTTGATTAGCCTTTTACATCTTCCTTAATTGTTTGGAGGGCTTGAGGGAGCCATGAGTCAAAGTGCTGGTAAGCTAGACATATACTTACTGCCTAACGGCGGTTCTGCTTTGTTAAAAGGATGCTACTGGCTAATCTTATCACTCCTTTCCAATCTTGGGACTGACATTTGGGAAAGGTACTATTAAAAAACAATCCACCTGCCTCTGGCATTGGTAACATCTGGGAGTAAACTGTGTGTAAGTGCCCCAACAAATACTATGACTATGTGACAGGGAGAATCATAAATGCGGTCACAGTCTTTCTCCTGTGTTCCTTCCTGATAGATTGTCTTTATGACATACCCTAAATTTCAGCAAAATAGTGAAAAAAAAAAAAAAGCAAGAGACTGCTCTTCAGTCTAAGTCTCAACTGGACCCTAATACTAAAATGAGTGCAAAACAAATGCCTGGAAAATCACCCAGCACCAAAATATAATATTAGGTATAATCTAGTTCAAGACTGGCATGTGTATAAACATACCAGTTACAGAAGAACGGGTGTGTATCACAAAAACCCAGTATCTAAAACTGATAATTTTTCCATTTCTCTTCATAGTTTGAAAAGCTTCAATTTTCTGTCTGTTTTTCTTTGCTCTTTGTAGTGTCAGAAAACATGTTTTCATTTTCACTGGTGTAACTGACACCTTGACAAGTCTGAAGCCATAAGGCAGAAGCAGTCCCTGATGTGCTGCTCAGGGGATGCACTTCTGAGCTGGCCTGTGAGGATACTTTATGCCATGCATCCATCTGATGCACCAGGTAGCCCTGGGCATTTCTCCTGAGGCTGGCAGCACAGAGGCAAATTCAACTTACAATTTAAGAAAGACAGTTACCCGGAGGTAACAGAGTTCCAGATTATGTCTGGACCTCAGTCACATGGTCAATTGGTCACTTTGATGGTTAAAAATCTGCTCACTCAATTGAGAGTCTCTAGATTCCGAGAAAAATAAAGACGAAAAAACAAATTCAGTGGCAGGATTTTCAGAATCACGTAAAGTTGGCCTAACACTAGTCTGATACGAATGGTTTTGATCTTACCCTCAACTCAATGTCTGCTTTTCTTGTGCTCTATTATCCCCTTTCTCAGTCATTTCTATGGGCTCTTTCCTCACATGTATATGCACGGGACATTTTTTGGTAGAAGGTTTTAGTTTTTTCCCATGTTTTACCTGATATCAGTTTAATCTTTTTCATCCATATTATTACAATGCTCTGCAAAAGAAATAACAATACACTGACTATTTTGAAGCTTCCCACTTTGAACATAGAAAAACTAAATACCTGAGTTTGATAGAGAAGAGAAAAAGGTTCTACAGAAATGAAATGAAAAACTTTTCTTAACTACCCACACAATGGCTTACTCAAGCCAGTGATATCATGTTTCTTTCTTTCATCACCTCTAAATGCCTGCACAAAGGAGAAAAAAGGAAAGCTAAAAAATATATTACATACTCCTGCTCCACTTGCAAAACACAAGTCTTGATTCAAAGCCTGGCAGACCTGTTAAGGAATCTTTTGTTGTTTAAGACACTCATACATCATGCAGCATATCACCTTATTCTTCAGAAATCACTTTCTCCACTCAAAACTAGTATTTTGACTATGAAAAATGTATATCTTTTTCTTTGTCTTGTACTCTTACTTTTAAATGGTGCATGATAAAGAGTGGCAAATAGTCTTTTATCATTGTAAATCCACCAAACCAAAATATATTGCACTTGTTCTTGAGAAGTCAATATATACAACTGGATTCGCTATAGTAATGACCCACTCTAAATTTCAACATTCTTCTTAGCATTATAAAAATCTTAGCAAAAGCTTACAGTAAATTACTTTGACTCTCAATACTGTGGAGAATTTAGGTATGTTAGCAACACAAAGCAAAATACCTTGCTGCAAATCAGAACTAACCCTTAACAGGAAAACAAGCAACTTTTTTCTTCTAGGGAGGAGGTATTTTGAAAGGGATGTTAGACTTTATTTCCAGCATCTCTTTTCTGATTGTCAACTAAATGTACCTTAGCCTTTCAGGATGGAAATGAAGAAATAATTCACAAGGAAAAGTATTTGACTTAACAGTCCTGGAATTCAGAGAGCTAATCCAGTTTACACAAGCTGTGTCCTCATCCCGTACATATGAGGGTATAAATGCAAAATCTTTTAAGTGATGTAGGATTTTGGCATACATTTTTCTAAAAGAAACATGTTATGCTGCTAAGTAAAATATTTTTTGTCATCCCTTCTATTTATGTTGACCCAGTTCTGGGCATTTAAGGTGTTTGGTCTAATCTCTTCAATTCCAGCTTTGCAAAAAGGATCTTTCCAGATAGTAAAGAAAATCAAGACTTTTCTCCTGTATTAACAGCTTTTTTTTTTTTTTTTTTGGTACTAGTTCCAACTAGTTTTTTTCTTCTGATCAGTTTTTCTATTTATTAATGAATGTTCAGATGAAAAGAGGAAGAATTTTATAAGAAAAATCATGAAAATATAGTCAAAGGAAGCTAAAAGGTATGCTGTTTTCTCTTCAGGGAAAACAGGCATTTGCATTTCTTTACATAGGAGACACAAATCTTGTGTTACCAGCAAATACTTACAGTATTATAGATAATGGTCAGCCCTGTCTTATATCCTTTTGTAATCAAAGGAAATTGGAAATGCAGTAATTGACTGTATCTGCTGCCTAAAATTTATAGCAATAGTTCTGATCTAATTTAAACAAACCCTACTGACTTCACTGCCATTAGCAGTTATACATATTTGAGTGTGTAGAAGGATTATGAGTAGTTTATGTTTGATTGAATTGTAGCTAGGTTGCTTTCTGCAAATGTTATTCATAACCATGAAGTTGAGCCCGATTCTAATTTTTTGAAGGAATGATGTTAATGAAGAAGAAAAGATGAGACAGGTAGAATAGAAAGAACAAGGGAAAAAAGACAAATAAAAACCAAACCAAACCAAGCCAAAACACACACACCCCAACGCAATTATGAAAAAGACAGCAAAAAGAAACAGTAAAAATAAAAAATAGTGAAATGAGAAAAATGCAAAGGCAGGTTTGTTTCCAGTGTTGAAAGAATTCAATGAAGAAATGTAAGTGACAAGGAAATGCAGTGTCTCTTGCACTTTCTCATGTGGACTCTGGATTATGTAACTGGGTCTCCACCAGATACGTTCTATGCTTTTGTGGAGGCTCTTGATTTCACACACTGTCTTCTTATATCTGATAGTAACAGAGCCTCTCTACATACCAGATATAATATGAAATCAGTTTGCTCTCCTCTGCTGGTCTTTCTAGAATTGTTAAAGGAAGTATTACTATTTTAAATACCTCTTTTCACTTGTATTTCCTTATTTTAGTGCTGCTCGAATAACATCTACCACAAGATATTTTCTGCTTCCTGGAAGGTGACTTTCATGTGGACTGATAACCCACAGGATGCAGTAGCACATATTTTATAACATCCTCAGTTGTGAGTGTCCAAAGTCAACATGAAGGTATGTGTGTGACAGCTGACCATAATAACTGATATCTCTATGGTGGTGTACAAATCACCAGAACTGAGGAACTTCATATACTTAATCAAAGATGAATGTAGGATATTTTCTCATTATATGAGTGACAGGAACTGGACAAGTTAATTTTTTGTATATAGGGACAGTGAGTCTAGACTTAAAAAACTGACAAAATGGGTCTGAGTCTTTCTAATACAAATGTCTTAAGGTTATTATTATCTCTTAGAAGAACATGCAACAAAGCAAAGTAGCAGTAATCTGTGGTACAATGGTTATCTGCAATCAGCCTATGAGTTTGATTTAGAAACTTTGTCCATGTTGTGCACAAATCCAGTTGAAGCAGCTACACCTGCAAACAGGACTTCCTAGTCTTCCACACTAATATGATCCTTAGATTTTTGCTGATAGTATAAAGCTCTTCACTCATGATATAACATACTGTCCAAAATAAATAATATTTGGGTTTCAATGGCTGCACTATTTGCATGGGTCCATGAAACTTCCTTAAAATTAAAGCTTTAATTCAACAATCAGAAAGTTTTGAGGTTTTAATTGAGGATAATGGAAAGATGTGAACAACAAAACCCAGAAAAAAGAGTAATGGTTTTTCCCTAAAAACAGGTTTTGAGAATGAAAATTGTTTTGAGAAATTTGATACACATTTTTTCACAGCTTCACAAATCACAGAATGGTTGAGGTTGGAAGGGATCTCTGGAGGTCATCTTGTCCAACCCGCCCTTGCTCAAGCAGGGCCACCTAGAGCCAGTTGCCCAGGACCAGATGACTGTTGAATATCTCCAAGGATGGAGATTCTGCAACATCTCTGGACCACCTGTTCCAGTGCTCAGTCATCCTCACAGTGAAAAATCTGTTTCCTGATGTTCAGAGGGAACCTCCTGTGTTTCCATTTGTGCTTATTGCCTCTTGTCCTGTCACAGGGCACCATTGAAAAGAGCCTGGTTACATCTTCTTTGCACCCTTCCTTCAGGTAGTTGTATACATTGATAAAGTCCTCTTGAGCCTTCTCTCCTCCAGGCGGAACACTTCCAGCTCTCAGCCTTTCCTCATAGGAGGGATGCTCCAGTCCCTTCATCGTCTCAGTGGCCCTTCGCAGGACTCTCCCCAGTATGTCTGTGCCTCCCTTGTACTGAGGAGCTCAGAACTGGAGACAGTACCCCAGGTGTGGTCTCAGCAGTGCTGAATAAATGGGAAGGATTAACTCCCTCAAATGCCTGGCAATACCTTGTCTAATGCAGCTCAGGATGCCATTAGCTTGCTTTCAGCAAGGGCTTGAAACTAAGGCTGCTGCTGGATCTTGTCTGGACTGCATGGCTCTTTTACATACTTTGTTTTGCCAAACAGGCTAAATAGAGGAGCTCCATATGGAAAGGAGATGTCATAGAAGAGAGGAATGAGATACAGGAGTATTTCATTTTTACCAGAAAGCAGAGAAGAGGAAAGAAGAGGAAAACCAGATGACTCATAGGTAGCTCTATTTAGTCTGTTTTCACTTTGTTAACATACCAGTCCCTTTCCTCGACCATTTTCTGAGGTACTTTATGAGATCCTTAGTGAAAACTTTCCTCCACAGAATCATAGAATGGTTTGGGTTGGAAGGGACCATCTAGTTCCAACCCCCAATGCCATCAGCAGGTACACCTTCCACTAGACCATGTTGCTCAAAGTCCCATCCAACCTGGTCTTGAACACTTCTAGCAGGGATGACATCCACAGCTTCTCTGGGCAACATGTTCCAGTGTTTCACCACCCACATAGTGAAGAATTTCTTCCTTATATCTAAATTTATGCTTTTTAAGTTTAAAGCAATTACCCCTTGTCCTATCACTCCATACCCTTGTAAAAAGTCCCTCTCCAACTTCCTCATAGGCCCACTTTAGGTACTGGATAGCTTCTATAAGATCTTCCCGGAGCCTTCTCTTCTCCAGGCTGAACTATGCCAAGTCTCTCAGCCTTTCTTCATAGGAGAGGTGTTCCATCCCTCTGGTCATTTTTGTGTCCCTTCTCTGAACTTGCTCCATTAGGTCCATGTCTTTCCTGTGCTGAGGGTTCTGGAGCCAGATGCAGTACTCCAGGTGGGGTCTCACCAGAGTGGAGTAGAGGGACAGAATCCCCTCCCTTGACCTGCTGGCCATGTTTCTTTTGACGCAGCCCAGGATATGGTTGGCTTTCTTGGCTGCAAGCACACATTTCTGGGTCATGTTGACCAACACTACCAAGTCTTCCTTAGGGCTGCTCTCAATCCATTCTCCACCCAGCCTGTGTTTATGCTTGGGATTAGTTCGACCCATATGTACAATCCTGCACTTGGCCTTGTTGAACCTTATGAGGTTCTCACAGGCCCACCTCTCAAGCCTGTCAAGGTCCCTCTGGATGGTATCCCTTCCCTCTAGTGTCTTGACCACACCACACAGTTTGGTATCATCAGCAAACTTTCTGAGGGTGCACTCAATCACATTGTCCATGTCGCTGACAAAGATCTTAGTCAGTGCCGGTCCCAATAACAACCCTGAGGAATGCCACTTGTCACTGGTCTCCACTTGGACATCAAACCGTTGACCACAACTCTTTGAGTGTGACCATCCAGCCAATTCATATCCACCAAGGGCTCTATCCACCAAATCCATGTATCTCCAATTTAAAGATGAAGTTGTCATGCAGGATAATGTCAAATGCTTTGCACAAGTCCAGGTAGACGACGTCAGTCACTCTTCCCATATCCACCAATGCTGTAACCCTGTCATAGAAGGCCTCCAAATCTGTTGGGCACCATTCGCCCTTAGTGAAGCTATGTTGGCTGTCACTAATCACCTCCCTGACCTCCATGTGCCTTAGCATAATTTCCAGGAAGATCTGCTCCATGACCTTCCCAGATTCTGAGGTGAGATTGACTGGCCTGTAGTTCCCCAGATCTTCCTTTTTTCCCTTTTTTAAAAATGGAGGTTATGTTTCCCCTTTTCCAGTCAGTGGGAACTTCACCGGACTGCCACGACTTCTCAAATATGATGGATAGTGACTTAGCCTCTTCCCTCAGGTCCTGCAGATGCGTCTCATCAGACTTGTGCACCTTCAGGTTCCTTACATGGTCTCGAACCTGATCTTCTCCTACAGTAGGCAGTTCTTCATTCTCCCAGTTCCTGCCTTTGCCTTCTGCAACTGAGGTGGTGTGGCTTGAGCACTTGCTGGTGAAGAATGAAAGAAAAAAGTCATTGAGTACCTCAGCATTCTCCATATCGCAGGTAAGCAGGTCTCCTGTTTCCTTCCGGAAAGGGCCCACACTTTCCCTAGCCTTCCTTTTATCACTGACTTACATACATACCTATAGAAGCTTTTCTTGTTGCCCTTGATGTCCCTGGACAGATGTGATTCTACGGGAGGTTTAGTTTTCTAAGCTGATCCCTGCTGCTCGGACAATTTCCCTGTATTCCTCCCAGGCTACCTGTCCTTGCCTCTACAGAGACTTCCTTTCTGTGTTTGTCCAGGAGCTCCTTGTTCATCCATGCAGGCCTCCTAGTGCTTTTGCCTGAATTCCTCTTTGTGGGGATGCATCACTCCTGAGCTTGGAGGAGGTGATCCTTGAATATTAACCAGCTTTCCTGGGCCCCTCTTCCCTCCAGGGCTTTACCCCATGGTACTCTACCAAGCAGATCCCTGAGGAGGCCAAAGTCTGCTCTCCTGAAGTCCAGGGCAGTGAGCTGCTTGTGCACCCCTTGCTACCCTAAAGATCTTGAACTCCTCTATTTCATGGTCACTGCAGCCAAGGCTGTCCTTGAGCTTCACATTCCGTACCAGCCCCTCCTCGTTGGTGAGAACAAGGTCCAGAATAGCACCTCTCCTTGTCGGTTCCTCTATCACTTGGAGAAGGAAGTTAGCATCAACACATTCCAGGAATCTCCTGGATTGCTTATGCCCTGCTGTGTTGTCCCTCCCTCAGATATCGGGGTGGTTTTATCCTCATGTTCGGCCCTGATGAAGCTGACTTATTGGCTGGGATTCCTTTGTGCTGCTCTTCAGGTGCTCTCCTGCTGATCGGTGATCCTTCTCCAGGCTCTGTGTATCTATTGCTGGCACTGGCATCAAACTGGCAGGAGTGGGATGGATTAAGGTTCCCCTTCCCCGGCAACTTTAGTTTAAAACCCTCTTCACCAGCTTGGTAAGCCTATGACCAAAGATGCTCCTCCCCTTCTCTGACAAATGGACCCTATCAGTCCCCAGTAGACCTCCTTCTCCACCTCCTGCAGCTCAGCCATCTGCTGCAGGAGGTCCTCCACCTGGGCACACGTTTTGCAGACATTTGTCCAAGTCTTTGTCCTCGTATTGGAGTAAGATTTTACATGGGAATTTTACATGTCCGCTATGGAGACAAACCCCTGAAAATTCATTATACTCCGATCAGGCACCTAAAGCAGCTGTAAAGTCAACATGCTGCACTTCAGAAAATAGCACGGGAGGTCTGGGAGAAAGTGAAAATTATTTCAAATGCTGTTGCTTCTTTCAGTGAAAGACAAGTTTTTTTAAGGTCTAGAACTATTTAATGAATTTCTTCCTTTTCCTTTTCCTTGTCTATTCCTTTTTCTACATCTCTCAGCAACAGTCCCTGTGGTAGGTTGACTCTGGCTGGATGCCAGTTGCCCACCTACGCCGCTTTACTCCTCCCCCTCCTAAACTGGACAAGGGAGAGAAAATATAATGAAAGGCTTGTGGGTTGAGATAAGGACAGGGAGATCACTCAGCAATCACCATCACAGGCAAAACAGACTTGTCTTGGGGAAACATAAGTCATTCCCATGTGCTACAGTCTTCATGCACTTCTCTAGCCTGGGTCCCTTCCACAGGGTGCAGTCCTTCAGGAGCAGACTGCTCCAGCCTGGGTCCCCCACACAACCACAGGTCCCGCCAGCAAACATGGGCTCCTCTCTCTCCATGAGTCCACAGGTCCTGCCAGGAGCTTGCTCCAGCACAACCTGTCCGTGGGGTCACAGCCTCCTTTGGGTACATCCACCTGCTCCAGCATGGTGTTCTGCACGGACTGCAGGTGGATGTCTGCTCCACCATGGAGGTCCATGGGCTGCAGGGGGACAGCCTACCTCAGCATATTCTTCACTATAGGCTGCAGGGCACCTGGAGCACCTCCTCCCCGTCCTTCTTCAATGACCTTGGTGTCTGCAGAGTTGTTTCTCTCCCATGTTCTCACTCCTCTTTTCAGCTGCAGTTGCTGTTGCACAGTAACTTTCCCCCTTTCTTAAATATGTTCCCCCAGAGGTGCTACCACTGTTGCTGATGCCCTCAGCCTTGGCCAGCAGTGGGTCCATCTTGTAGCCAGCTGGCGTTGGCTCTGTTGGACATAGGAGAAGCTTCTTGCAGCTTCTCACAGAAGCCATCCCTGTAGCCCCCCATCATGAAAACCTTGCCATGCAAATGAAATACTGTCTCACATTTTCATTGGAATAATTTTCCATGTTTTTTTTCTATTTTTAATAAGCCTAGAATTGTAGCTGTTATTTCATGGAGAGACTGCTGGTCAGTATTTCTGTCATCACACTCTGTTCATTGGAGCATCTCATTTGTAATAGATGTTGAGATTAAACTGGGAGGTAGTCTTCTATATTATTGTTTACTTAGCAGCACTATAGTACATCTGGCCTCATGTGTTCAAATCTGAGACTTTTACTTCCAGGAGCAAAAGATACTAGATAAGTTTCCTCAGGCTATCTGAAACCACACTTATGACAAGCAGATAGAGTAATTCTCCTGTACAGATAATATACTTTTTTTTGTTTTCCTTGGGTCTTGATTTAGCAAATTAATTACAAAAACTAAATTGATTGCAACTGAGGAGAGGACTTTTTCTGTCATTCTGAAGTTTATTTGGCCCATATCAAAAGATCTATATTTTCAATATGAATCATATAGTTCACTGAACTGTACCTCAAAAATTATCCATACCGTGAAATAGCTATATCTTTGCTAAAAACATTAATGGTATTATTATTTTTTATTTCATATGTTTTCATTTTATTCAGAAGTTAGGAAAAATGACAAACAGTCTTGTAAAGTAAATTATTCTGTGTGGTAATGTTGAGGTGTAAGGCCTGGAATTTCCACACATGCTCATTCATCCTTAATTCTTGTTCTTAATGCATTGTCTTTGGCACTGAAAAAAACAGGCATTCCAAGGGGAAAAAAAGCCCCAAACCTGCACGTGGTCCTGCATCATAAAGAATATGAACAAAGGTGACAAACAGAAGATGCAAAGAAACATGGTGCTTTGAGACTTTCTGAGATGAGACAGTTTGCTCAGTTTTGTAACCTGAATATTAGCAGTAACATAAGATTCTTATTGCAAATTTTATGAATTTGTCAAGCATGTTATGGAAAACTCTATTCCCACGCATCAGTGGCAGGCTTTGTTATGTTAACAAAAGACAAGATAGAACAAAAACCCATATTGCAGAGCCATGATTCTCTTGGATCAGATGGAAGGTATTGAAAGATCCTAAGAAATCGTCAACTAGGAATGAAGCCATGATCCACTACCAGAAATACGCTCTCTCACTGTTTGAAACACTAGATAGAATGTATCTACCTTCATTACAATTTTCTATGGATTGAAGTCTTGATGACATGTACATAGTGCCTATGTGGGAGAGAATTGTGAAAAAATATAGTCCCTTCTTGTAATTTCTGAAGCTGTTGGCCAGTTTCAACCAAATTTGTCAGAGGAAAGGCTTCAATAACATTTACTAGGCACCTGAAAATCCTGACAGAAGGTAGTATCTGCACAAATCACAGCAACTAGGCATTGGGTTTCTGTATCCCAGGATTCCTATTTATATTTTCTTGCACAGCGGAGCAAAGGGTATCATTCTTTCTTGTACATAGTAGATAAGGTAATTTACAAATGAACTCAGAAAAATCATTATTCCTTATGCTCCAGTGAATAAGCCAACTAGTCTTTGCCACAGGTTGGGAATAAACATCTATTTTATTCCGTTGCTATCTCAGGTCAACTGAGATGCTCAAGGCATTTTATTCCTTAGAGCTTAAATTCACAAAGTTTAGCATCAATACAATGTATGTTTCCAAATGGCTTTGGCAATGGGGGCATAAATATGAGGTGCTTTTTTTTAATCACCTTTTGGAACATCTGACATAGACCACTATTAGAAATATGATATTGAATGAGATGGGACAGTGGTCTTGAATGTAAGGTGCCTTTCTTTCTGTTACTTTAGCGTAGTCTGGAAATCTGATAAGACTACCAGTGGGAAGCAACTAAATAAGAAATAGAGTGCCAGAAACTTTAAAAACCATCTGTTTGTGCCATAAAACTACTAATAGCAGAGAGGACCTTTAATTTTAAGCATTTATTAGATTGTGAAATGCTGTTTTGAGTAATGAACTGTTTGAAATTAATTAGTCACCATATGAACCATTTAATACTTTTCAAGCCTGTTGATCAGCATTCTTGCCCTTCTGAATTGCCCTTTTATCTCACAATACCGTTCTTAGTTATCTTTAAAATAATATTTAGTTTCAGTTATACACATGGACTAAAGGAGTCAGAAGAGATAATTTTATTACTGTCTTACTAAATACTATCCAGCAGGGTGTGCTAGTCGTTGTACCAAACAAAATTTTACCTGTCAGGTGTAATTTAAGCTCTGTGTTTTTCTGCTCTTATTTTTAACAAATACCATGGAAAAGACAGAATGTCTTAAACTAAGAAAGCTACTACTTACCTCAAAAGTAACAACAGAAATAACACTATCATATGCAGAATATATACGCATGCCCAGATGACATTAGGCATCATGAATAAGAAGCAATGATCTGAGTAATGCTGAGGTTAAATGTGTGTTAACCTGTTTCCACAATCCTTTACCAGATGCTGACATCCAATATATTCCTAGACATAATCTCCGTCTTCTCTCTAGCTTTTTGATCCCATATGAAAGATGTAAGGAACAAGAGAGAAGTTGGGGCATTTGACACATATATCATTCTCTTTAGGTCTAAGTTGGTGTCCATTCATCACATTATCATTGGCCACACACCTACCTATTACATGACCCGAAGGACTGAGCTTCTTAACTCTCCTTCCCTGGTTCTGGTATTTCTTCTATTCACACTGGAGCTATGTTCACATTTATCAAGCTCTCTTGTATTTGTGGATCCAGCTAGGAAAGAAAAATTTGTGTGTGCAACATAAGTCGTTAGTTTCAAACTTGAATAAGGACCAACAAAGTCTGGAACTGGACAAATCTCAGAGGTTCTCAAGGCGCTACATATTTCTATCCAATACTGTCACACTGTTTGAACGATAGACGTGCTCACAAAATTGGGGTTGTTTCACAAATACTGTGAATCCAAAACAGTCAGTATAATTGAACATCTTAATATTTACTCAGAATTATTCCACTGCAGTCAAACTTTATCTGTAGCTCCCATCTTTTTTGAAAATTGCTTTTGAAAATATTAAGGAAATATCTGAATCAACTGTTAGTTAAACTGTCTAATACTTAATGAGAACAAATCCCAGCCTATGGATTTTTCATGTTAAGAGCAAATATTGTTTTTGCACATGCTTTCAGTTTCTGAAATCTTCTGTATAGGCCTTGTACACAGGGACTTTGCCATTACACTTTGCTTTGGTTTTTTTAAGCCTCAAGTAAAAAACATTTGCTGTCAAGAGTGCCAGGAAATAAATAAATAGTGGAAGGTATTTTGCAAACAATTTTTTTTCTCTCCTCATATTGCACTCAAGAGAGGGAATTATGGTTGGGATACAGATAGAAATACTTGAATTCATTCCTAGAAACAGAAAAAAAAAGGAACATCATACCAAAATGAGGGCCACAACTTTATACATCTACTCCCCATTGACTGTATAAATTGAAGGGGCAGGCAGAGAGTAAAGAGGGTGTTTTCAAGAAGTAGTCCCCAGTTTTGTAAGAAAATTTGTTTTTTATCCCAAGAAAATGGTTGGCACTCTGCAAATATTTTATGTAGTGTTTGGTCTTTAGTTCAAGTGTTTTTAATCTTATAGCCTTGCATATTCACAAGAAGACAAAAAAAGTATACCTGTTCCTCAGCTTCTGAATTATCAGTGTCTATTAATTAATTCATCCTTGCAGATCCTTTAAGGTGCAGCTTTGAGCAGTAAACTAAGGGGAATGCAGGATGGATTTAGTACAAATAAAATAAAAAGTTAGTGGGTCTGACAGGCAACCATCATCTCAGAGGGATATATGAGCAAGAAAATTTTCTTATGGCTTGGTACATGGACTTCAGATTCAAATTCAAATAGGGCAAAGCCAGCCCAGTAGGTTCCTTACTCTTGCCTGGGCCAGACACAGATGTCCAGTGGTAGGAAAGACCGGCTGACACAATGCCCAAGTACTTCAGCAGTGTTGCAAAGACCAGGCCGTGCTCTATAGCTCAGAGATGAGAGTAGAACAGTAATAGCGGTTCAGAGATGGAGAAGTCCCTGTGGGAAAACACGAAGGATTTTCACAGTGTCAGGATTTTTTTCTGTCTACATAAAGATTTATCCATAGAAGACTTATGCAGATAGTCACTGGATACCTTCAAATAGCAGTGCTGCATCTGCAATACAAACACTTTGTGGTGCTTGTTACGACAAATCTGTTCCATATAGTTGCATCTCACCTGTGCTGCTTACCACTCACTTCACAAGGGTTCAATTACTTTAAAAAACCCCAGCACAGCACCTAAAGGGTCAGATTCTCTAGTTAATTTTTTTAGTTGAGATTAACAGCCTTATTTACATCATAGTGGAATTTTTTGCGGGAAGTAATTATCACATATACAGGTTTACATACCTGTTCCCCGTCTTCAACTTCTGAGCTGGTGAATAACATCATGGAGAAAAGGAAACTACATGCTGTTTCTAAACCTTAGCAGTTCACCCAAAAATCTCCCCTAACACAAAATACATTCTAAAGAACTAAAGAACATTTTCAATATGACCTTTTGATCCCCAGATTCAATAGAGGTGCTTTGAATGCACAACGTTGTTATAGTGTTGCCTCCAATATTCAGTCAACACTCATGGTTTACCACAATGCCATAAAGTCATTGCCACGTATTGGTTGGGCACCAGTAACAGATCCGTGCATGCTTTTTCAGGCTTTTGTAATTAGGAGGTAAAATACACTAACTTAAACTTCTTTCATTAACTGTTCATGACATGGATCAGTTGAAGAATAGTATCTCATTAAACCACATTAACTCACTGCTGTGTTTGAGCCCTGAAAAAAAATCCCTTTGAATCTTTTGCTGTAGTTCACTATGTGCTAGATTTTAAAAACTCCTCAGAGGATTTTAAGGAGTACCTAAAATGAGATGCAGTTGTGTGCTGGTTTTGGTTGACATAGAGTTAATTGTCTTCATAGTAGCTAGTATGGGGCTATGTTTGGGGTTTGTGCTGGAAGCAGTGTTAGTCATACAGGGATGTTTTCATTACTGCTGAGCAGGGCTTACACAGAGCCAAGGGCTTTTCTGCTTCTCACACCACCCCACCAGTGAGGAGGCTGGGGGTGCACAAGAAGTTGGGAGGGGACACAGCCAGGACAGCTGACCCCAACAGCTGACCAAAGGGATATCCCATGCCATATGACGTCATGCTCAGCATAGGTAGCTGTGGGAAGAAGGAGGAAGTGGGGATGTTCAGAGTTATGGTGTCTGTCTTCCCAAGAAGCCATTACACGTGACGGAACCCTGCTTCCCTGGAGATGTCTGAACACCTGCCTGCCCGTGGGGAGTGGTGAATGGATTCCCTATTTTGCTTTGTTTGTGTGCACAGCTTTTGCTTTATCTGTTAAAATGTCTTTATCTCAAACCACGAGTTTTCTCACTCGAGAATCGAGAATCTCTTCTGATTCTCTCCCCCATCCCACCGTGGGGGAGTGAGTGAGCAGCTGTGTGGGGCTTAGTTGCTGGCTGGGGTTAAACCACGAGTTGTCACCTTAATATTTGTTGGTAATGAGACTTCATCAGAACAGCATGTGATTCTATTTCTTTTTGTTAAAAGTAAAAAAATTTGCAGAATAGCAAAGGAATGCTGAGTCAGGGCCAAAGCTGAAAATCTTTGCTTTCCCGTGCTTAAGCATGTGTATAGGCTTGGTAGGTTTAGGATCAAATTCAATGTGATATTTAATCAATGTGATATTTCCATTTAGGAAAAAATATGAGTCAAAAAGCATTGTGAAAGATCTGTTAATTACCTAATCCAGAATTTTAATATATCTGATGGAAGAAAGCTTCTCATCTGAACTCAGATTCTGTTCAAAGGAAATGTTGAATCCATCTAGTTGCCCTGGTTTTCAGATTTTAATGTGACCTGTTTGTAATCAAACTGTAGAACAGAGAAAAACTGACAACTTCTTGGTATAGAGTCAATGAAGTTCAAATATTTACTGTTTGCAAGCAAAACATTAATGCAAATTAAATCATGCTCCTAGGATAAAGACAAATCCAAAACAGTTCTTATTGCTACAATTAAATTAATGCTATTGTTAAATATTTTATAATAAACAGAAAGCATTTCCAGTAAGAAGCAGGTAAATTTAAGCATTGTTCTTTTAGTTCATAATAATATTTGCATGGACATGTGGCACATCTGTGTTCCATTAACTTTATTTACCAGGAAGAGCAAATACTGTTTCTTTTTCCTTCTCCTTCTCCCCAGTTTGGGGGGTCACCTTTTTCCAAAGTGCTGGAGGTCAAAGGGTAGTGAAGGCTTCTCAGTACCTTTCCAGTACATTCACCTCCTATAGTATTTCTTTTCTAGCTGTCACTGCATTTGGCTAAGAGCTAATTTAGCTAGGAAAGCCAGTGTTCATGCCAGGGCTGATCTGTCAAAACAGGTATGCAAGTGAGCTGATGGCACAGGCCTTCCTGCGCCAGCTTTGCTCCCGAAGCCAGTTCTTCGCTGTCGCCCCTGGAGCGTTGTGCGAAACACTGTCTGCGTGTGTGCGAGCAGTTCACACGGGAAGGGCCCATATGCCGTGCACAAATCCGACACATGCGCCTGGGGGTCAGAGGGCACGTTACAAGGATTTCTGCCAGGCGTACAACTTGTCACACGAAATAAAACTTCCTGTTCGCTAATGTCTAGCAAAGTGCTCCCAATAAACACAGGTAACATAGCTAGGCCAGTATGAAAACTGTCTCTGCTGTTTTGTTCTTTTAGCTTCTTATCTATTAAGAAAAAAGAAAGAATTTTAGCTATTTGAATAATAGTCTTTAAGCCAACAATAAAATATCCAGTAGTCTTGAAATACAATTCTCTTGCCTACTTATTGGACTATATAAAGTCTCAAATTAAATTGTTTGGGTGTTCATTTCACAATCTTAAATAGTCTTATTGAACTAATATCCAGAAGCTTTTGGGCAGGAGGAAAATAACCTTGTTTTAAAAAAAACAACAACAACACTTGGTTTATTTATATATTCTGACTCCAGAGTTCAAAAGTACCCCAACTTTAAGTGGTGATGGAGAAGAACGATGTATGAACACTTCTAGAAACAGGATTTTCAACCATTAGATAAAACTTTCTGCTTACTGTGCCTGTCCTTTTCCTACTTAATTTAGTCTTTCCCTCCCGGCTGTAAGCCAACAAGTAAGTTGATGACCAAGTAACATTAGATACTTCCTTACATTCAGTTATCATGGTATGCAAAATTTTAGCACTGATTCTCATTAGCAGAAGAGAATAGGATCTCTGGATTATTGCATGTAAAGAGCTGTTTCTTTAGAGCCCCCTTAAGCAAAGCTCTCTCCAGACACTCTTAGCCAGGCTGCTTCCAAACTTAACCCAACAAAACCTCAGGGCTGACTGCCTGCTCACGGGGTGAATATTATATAGGTACTCCATCAGGAACCCAGCTATGTGTGCAACCTCCCAAAGAGTGCAGAAGCTAATTCTCATTTTTTTTTCCCCCATGGCTGAACCCATTTTGCCTCTGGCAGAATGCAGTCCTGTTTCAGATGTCTTCAGGCTTGTGGGATAGGTATGCCTTACAACTGTGTACTGAAAAAGGGAATTCTGTCTATTCCTCTGAAACCAAAGCTTTAGCTCTGTTTTATTTAGAACACTCTGACCGGCATATGAATAAAATACAGCTAAAACCTGCATAAAAGATGTTTTCTCTTTCAGTGTACTCCTAAATCAAGAGGTAATGGCGTTTATTTCGGGGAGCAAGCAGAGTCTTCACAAGGGAAGGCAAGATAGGAGCCAAAGGAGACAGCAAGGCAGGGGCACAATCCCAACCATGAAGAGCAGAGCAGGTCTGGTGGCAGTAACTTGGGTCAGCCAAAAGTCCACTGATTACCAGATGAGTCAGTAGTGCTGAGTCAGAAAGTCAAATCATCAAGACAAGGTCAAGATGCTGAAGGTTGGACACAGCATACACAGAGTGTAGTTCAACAAAGGCTATGGACCAGGACCTGAGCTCAAATGCAGCTATGGGCCCAAAGGGAAGAGGGTGTGTGTGGGGGGGTCCCCAAATTAGACTGAGGACGGTGACACTGGTGCAGTCAGGGCCCTAACCTTTCCCTCCTGGAGAGCTCTGTAATTCTTGCATCAATGTGTTACTCTTATCCCCATTCAATAGGTAGAGTCAACAGGAAGCTTCCTCCTCTCGAGTTTAGATTCCACAGGTTTATCTGTTTTAAGCAAATCTCAGTCACAAAGAAATCTGTGGAGACATTCTTGTTCTGCACAGTCACAGTCAGGAGTGCCTGAATGTGTAACCAGGTGTGACCTCAGTTTTGGACTTAGTTTTCAGTAGAGCATTTCAGAGGAGTTTAAAACACATTGATCTTTAGTTCCAGTATTTCAATTACATAAATGCAGTGTCTGGAAAGCTGATAAGAACTGAAAGAGAACTCTTTGAGTTCATGGAGCCATGTCAATTCATGCATGCAATTTTAGCATTTTGCAATGGATGCTGCTGAGCTCTTTAACTTGTCTGACAGTTTGAGAACTGTTTTAGAGCAGTGTATTAAATGAGGCATGTAAAATACACTATTTGGATAATCAATGGGACTGACTCTTCATATTGCAAACTTATACTTCTTCTGCAGGATTGATCATCTTTTAGAGACCTGGAGTACTGTCTGTAAACCAGATTTGAAGGGAATGAAAATAAAATTTACTGAAAATTTTCTGTTCTTTCTTGCACTGTTTATTTTCTTTGACATTCTCAGTCTCTTTCACTATCACTGTATATTGTCTGTGTCTTAATCTCACTTAACAACGTGATCATGATTGTTTTCTTCAAACCCCATCATGAAGTTATCAGCATATCAGAGGAATGAATTTGGTTTTTTTTTCTCCCACTGCCTGTTTCTTTGTACTTTTCTATCTTTCATGGCAAAATTGTAATCTCATTTCCTTTCAATATTAAGGAAGGTTTATTGTATCCAACTTTACCTATGAGATTGACAGTTCTGTGAAAACATGTATGCATCATTTCAGTCAAAGGGGTGGTTGTGGGTCCTAGCAGAGTTATGGTGATGGCTACCCTTGAAAAGGAAGAAGAAGAATGGGTACATACATAAGTAACCTTGTTTTAAAGGCTACTAAGAAATGTTGCTGAAGTTGGCAGGAGAAGCAAGTGCCACATTGCCTTTGAAATTTTGATTTTCTTTGGATATTTGGATATGAAACTTCACTTTGGGCTCTCTGTCCATACAAGATCAGAAAGTTTTCAGATGAAATGGTATCAGGCTAAAGGCTAAGTGCCTCTGTCATTCCTCATGAGATGTTAATCGCAGCATTCCATTTTCACAGACTGCAGCACAAAAGAAAGGAAGTATCAAGGACTCTGGTTACGGCTTTACACTGGCCCAGATTAACATAATCTGTGTAAACTGGAAATGGTCCCTAAAGGTGGAATGCTTACACTAAATGCAATTCTCTGCACATGAGCTAGTTACCCTAGTGCCAAGTGCATGTTTAGTCAAAAGAATCCAGTCCTATACCCTGTAAGTAGCTTAAGGTAGTTAGACAATTAAAGGTAGGGAAAATGAATCCTACCTAAAGGTTTATTATGCCCATCTGGGTACAAGTAGAGTGCAAAATAAACTACAGTTGTTCTTTCCTCCCTACTGATGGTAAAACCCTTGACTAGGATTTACAGGCATTACCTCTTCTAAGAGACTGAAGGCTTTAAACAGGAGCTGTGAACTGAACTGAAATTTCTGTTCTAGGGTAAACATTTTTTTTCCCCAAAATTTTCACATATATTTTGCATTAACTATCCAAACTTTCTATACAGGCACAAGCAAAGTTCTCACTTATTCCAGAAGGAATTTTGCCTGAGTACATGTTGATGAGAGGGGTTGACTAAATAAGCATATATTTAAAGATACAGAAAACTACAGAGCTATGAAAAAATTTTACTTATAAGTGTAATAGCTATATAAGCAATAAGAAGTCACAAGAAACAAGTTAATTTTAAAATCCATGGAACAACCAGTATTTCTACCCTTTTCTACTATATTCATGTACATAATAGAGGTCATAGTGTTCATTTAGGGCTTAGAACTATGAACCTGATTCTCAGATTTATCAAATGTATGTACAAATCCTGTAGTTAAAAAAAGAGAGTACCTAAAGCCTTGCATATCAAAAGTTTTTTTGCTAGAAATAAGAGGGAACATAGTTTGAAAACTGTTATGCCCAAATTTTGGAAGAAAAGATGATCTGCCTTTCATCCAGCTTTCACTAGCATGTTTCTCATAGGTATTATTGTCAAGATTATAAATGCAATTCTTGATTTCAAACCAATTTGCCAGCAGGAAGCCTCCTCGGGAACGACATGTAGCAACACCTGCTGGGCCAATCGGCCCAGTAAGGTAATAAGCCAGTCAAAAAAATAATATAAAAAAAGAGATCAACTAAAACTATTCACTCTTTCTTGCATCTGCTATTTTGAGGATCTCTGATAATCAGTTTCCAACTAGGAGGGGTGCACTCTGCTGGATATTTCAAAGCTATTTGAAGGAAGAAGCAGACTACTTGCTTTTGCTGTTTCTACATTTTTAACTATAAGTTAGAAACAAAATATTAAACAGAAAAAAAGTTTAGGCTGAATGAATGATAAATCTTGGGGTTTTTTTTAAGTATCCTGGAAGTCAGTATATGCCTTGAAATAGACACTGCTCAATGAGGATTTGAATTTTGTCACGTTTCTCCAATGCTTCCTGGTTATATCTAGATTAAGATATAGTTTTAGACCATGCATTCAGGTGTTTTTATATGTTTTTTATGTTTTTCCACTCCTGCTTTCTAGATTTCCTACTGAAGCCAGGAAATGGCTTATTCAGAGGAAAAGAAAACAAGAAAATTAAAAATGTGTATATTTAAATAAGATTTTAATTTTGAAGAGGTCTTGACTAGATGGGTCATATATTCAAATTGCCTCACGTATTTGTCCCTGGATTTGCCCTGCAACCACAAGACAAAAAGGAAAAATAACCTCTGTTTTACTGTTTTTGTGTATAATATACCTATTCCAAAAGGAAAACATGGCAGCATATGAGAGTGAGTGATCCACCATTCACACTCCCTGGTGAGCTCTGGGAAAGACCAGCAGGATGCTGGTGACATTGTATAGCCACCCTCTATATGAAAGTTCATGTGGGGGAGTGCTGTAAACCTCATTTACCCTTCAAACAAGTGGATTACTTTGGGAGAAACATTTTCTTTCCAGATAACCTTCCTGCACCAGAGCAGATTCTCATCTCCATGACATGCTAGTGTAGAGTGAAGATTTGATTTTAACAGAAGAGGTCCTGCTTGGGGCAGGAGAAAGGGAAACTGTTTCCTGGGACATGTCTGCTCCATGGTTCTCTCTGTTCTCAAACTTTTTTATTTATCCAGGGAGAAGTTGTCTAAATTGTTGGGTTCATCTTCCTGGAGTAAGAAGCAATGTAGCTAATGCTGCCCTCAGCCTATCCAAGGTTCCCCTAAAGACTGTTTCTGATCATGCCAGGAAACTGTTAACCCCTTAGAGTCTCAATCTAGATGTGACAAAGCTTATTTTCTCGGAAATGCTCACTGACGGAGAATCATTCCTTCTCACAACTCTCAAAGTGACAGCGATTACTCTTTTAGTTTGCATCAGCCTAGGATAGTATAGACCGGAATGATAATTTGCCAGAGACACCTCAGATAGCAGGGCTTGCTTGCAGAGCCAAACATGAATCTTTAATCTGTTAACACCAACTAGAAAACTTAGATATGACCCCCCCCGCAAAAAAAATAAAAAAGCTTCTTTTACCATTGTAAAGTAGATGAAAAAACAGAGAAAATAAATTTTAATTTAGCTGGGCTGCATCACAGCTGCTTCTCTTATAGCAGTAATTTCACAGAGAAATAAAATTAAATTAATTCTGAATTTGTATTGATTGAGATCCTCAATTTGTAGTATAAATATACATAAACTTTGCACACATAAATAAGATTGTAGCAGCCATTTCTTTTATGACCACAACAGCAAACTAAACAACACTTTATAAGCTCATATAATGTTGACAGTGGTAACAGAAAGTGCTTGGTAAGAAAAAAAAAAAGAAAAGAAAACCCCTGAGTATTTAAACCCAGTGTCACTTGCATAGTTTATACATTAGCAAAAAATTGTTCGTCATTTGCTTGAGTTCAGAGTTATGCTTCTGACATTTAAATATGTGGTGCAAATTTGTAAGCCAATACCCTTATTCTAACAATTTAGGAAAGCTTTCAGAGCTAATTGAAGTGTCTGTGTCATTTCTCTGTGTGTCATTTCTGTGTGTGTTTTTCAATATCAAGGGCTGTAACATGGCAAAGGAAATGCTTTTGTTGTACAAAGAAATTTTTAAGTGCTTTTAATTAACATTCATTTCCAGGTTGAGTTTGAGTGCTTATAGACACTTTTGTTAAGCATTCCTGAAGATTCTTCAGTACCAGTCAAGTGACAAGTGGCTCTCTCAAATGTAAAAGAAGCTTTGGTGAAGGAAAAAAAATTCCATTGCTGACAAAATCCCTTGTTTTGTCTGATATTTGGCATATCCGTTCTTTTCCATCTCCTTCATGGTCATCATAAATAGCAGTTCTATGGTTTACACAAGCACAAAACATACCCTGGGACTTGGAAGCAAACCTAATGAAGAGATTAATGCGGTATTAGCAGAAATGTTAAGAAAAAAACCAAGAAAATAAGCACATATAGGTGGTGCCAGATGCCTTCCTGCTTGTGCACACATTGTGCATTTTGTAATTCCAGATTAAACTCATGTACCGAAGATCAAAATTGCTTTCCTGGGCCAGCCTAAAGATCTATATGGGTTACATTTAGACTTGTTAAATGTGTCCATGACTGAAAGTGACCCCTTACCCTGCAGGCCAAGTGCTCCACTGTGGTTTAGCTCCACACAGCTCAGGGGTAGTTGCATCAGGAACAACATAGTGCATCCACATGGTCTAGTGTTTGATGAGGTCTTCTCTGGGTCATGTGTATTGGATCTGTGGCCATAATATTCAGAATAATGTAATTATTCCTATATAATTATAATGTAATTATAGTTAATATAATTAGCTAATTTCAGCATGATGCTATAAATATGGGTTTCATGACATAGAGTGTGGCATGTGACAGTGTGGATTGTCTGAGAGTGAAGACTGAGTAGAAATTCTTGGAAAGGTAGGAAGAAAAAAAGGGTGTAGGAAGAAAAAAAGGGTGTAGGAAGAAAAAATTGCCTGTTAAGAGGTAATTCCAGGTTTAGTTATTCCAAAATCCACACCTATTATTCCTCCTGCAGGAAGGATAATCTGCTCATTTATTCTGAAAGTGAGCCCAGGAATTAATTGAGAATGATCAGAATATCAGTACCCAGTAGTGAAATGGAGAATTTAATGATTTCATGGTTATAAGACTGTTTTGCTGTACCCCAGCTCAATATCCTGTCTCCAGCTGTCACCAATAATGGAAAATTAAGGAAGAGTGCAAAAACAGAATAAACACACAATGACATTTTACCTTCCTGAGCATTCAATAGTCTGTGGTTTAGGCACAAACTACTTCAGAGATAATATTGTTGTGCAAAATAACCCTTGATAGATTTCCATAAATTTGTCCAGTCTCTCTTTGTCTCATACACACTTTATATTCTGTGTCGAGAATATCAACGGCTTAACTAAGCGTTAATGTTGTGTCTTATACCTTCTCAGTGTCTCTAGCAGTATTTGGCAAGAAACCTTGATAAATACTTTTAGAAATTCAAATAAACTATTAACTGCTTTTCCATTGTTTACATGCCAACCGCAGTTTATATTAATACGAATCATCAGGTACGAATATGATATACGAAGCTGGAAGAGAAATGAAAAAAGAGAGATTCATACTGAATGCAAGGAGAGCTTTTTTTCTCCCCAAGGAGGCATTTCAGCAGTGGAAGAGACTTCACGGAGAGGTCGTGCACTCTCCTTCCTTGGTGGTTCTCAAGACCCAACTGGATCAAGCCCTGAGCAACCTGATATGTTCTCAGAATCGATCCTGCTCTGAGCAGGGGTTGGACTAGAGACCTCCTGAGGTCTCCTCCAAACTGAATTATCCTGTGATCCTATGCTTTTTTCTAGTACCTGTTCTTAGTTGTTGGCTACTCTTAATACATATGTATTCCAATGTAACATTATAACCCCACCGACCTCAGTGTTGGTGTAAATGCTCAGAGACACCACTGCTAACCTTACTCCATTAAACATGACTACAGGTTAAATTTGGTGTCAAATACTTGTCAAGATTTATTGTTCAATATGACAGACCTTTATATGATAATTTCAACAAGGTGTTAATGTATGTAAAACCATGACAAGGTATCACCAGAAAAGCATATTAATTTTACTCTTGAGGGTTAGCCATGAAACATTTATTCTGGGCACCTGCAAAGTCTTGACACCTTCTGCTATTCTGTTACCTGGGGAAAAAAAAAAGTTTCTGATAAATATTATCCAACAATAAGATAAAAAGCTAAATTAAATCCTTACCTTTTCTGAATACTGGAAACATTGACTTCTGCTCATCCGTGCTTACCAGGGTACAGAATTCTCACATCTTCCATGCTTATATATTTTATATTTCAATCAATATTGAAAAACAGCTTGTTTAAACCTCTATTTTCATGTTTGTTGTGTTCTACATCTCAAATATCTTTTCTTTCTTCCTGATGTTCCACTGATGAATTGGTAGAAAGCAAATTTATCCATTCTCACCTTCAGTCCCTTTCAATCTCATCCAGGGAAAGTCTTTCCCATCCAAGCAGTCTCAAACAATATCTCTAACAGCCTTACTAGCTCTCCTGACCGTGGAGTGACCATTATTCCAGATACGGTCTACCTGAATGCCTTACTTGTTTCATTTTTATTATCTACTCAGAAGAAATTAATAATAATGATTTTCTGAGGATATGTAGAATATTTATGAATGGAAATCTTTCAGAACATGTTGGAAAAACATATCCCAGAAATGATTATTGGTGACAAGAGATGAACTAAAATTAGTCGTGCTGATTTTCCAGCCCTGTGTTTTTATTATTCTATGTATCAACACTCCTTTAAATTCTGCTACAAGCACTTGGACAGATACATGAGATTACATGTGCCTTTTGGGGGCGTACCAAGTAATGTTTTGTTATTATGGGTGTTACTTCCATGTTAATTCTACTCCTCCAATGCAGAATCTGTCCTGCAGGAAATGGACAGAAGTGAAAAGCAGGAAAAGAGGAAATGAAATAGACCCTGCCCTCAAATAATGAAAAATCACACATTATAATAAACTTCCCTGATGATAATTAAGGATAATTTTAGCAGAGCCTGTTGCAATAGGACAAGGGGTAATGGTTTTAAACTAAAAGAGGGCAGATTTAGACTAGATATAAGGGAGAATTTTTTTACAATGAGGGTGGTGAAACACTGGCACAGGTTGCCCAGAGAGGTGGCAAATGCCCCATCCCTGGAAACATTGAAGGTCAGGTTGGACGGGGCTCTGAGCACCCTGATCTGGTTGAAGCTGTCCCTGCTCATTGCAGGGGGGTTGGACATCATCATAGAATCATAGAACAGTTTGGGTCAGACATCTAGTCAAACCCAAACTGTTCTATGATTCTATGATGATTATATTGTTATAGCCATCCTGGCAGAATAAAAATGATAGTAGGATATTTTAGATGCTGTTTTCTGGACCATTGCTGAAAAACCACATAGACTCCAGGCCCAAATCCCTCTCAGTTCTGGGATAATTAACTTGTTTCTGGGGTTTCCCTAACTCTGTAAGGTTTTATAGCAGTCATTTATTGAAAAATGCTGTTCAATGTCAAAAAGTTGTAACTTGACATTGTAGCATGAACAGTTCCACTTGGAGTAACAACATAACAAACATCTTGCTGAGTAAAATCATTGGTATTTTCAGCTTAGTTTGCTGTTACCAATAGAGCAATAGGAGATTTTGGCCACTGTTTGCTTTTCTTTTCCCTTGCATTCCCTCAGTGTCTGTGACTTGTTTATGAGGGATGCTACAGAGTACATTCAAAACTAGTAGTCACTTATGATCTTGTTCACCAATTTGCCTAATCCCTTTCTGAATCTGCAGGTGCTGTCTGTTTTCAAAACTTCCTGTGCCAGAAATTTCCAGAGAGAAAGAAGTACTTACTCATATCTGTTTTCAGTCAGCCTCCTGCTTGTTTCATTAAGCGTTTCCTAGTTTTTGCATTACTGGATTTATCATTCAGGTTATCTTTTGCCTTCATGATTTTGTAAACCTTGAAACCTTGAGTAATGGAATGAGGAAGGGCTGGATGCAATCATAAATCTATAACCAATATTTATAATCAATATTAAAATTATTTAAATTGGTTTAAATGATCAAGGTGATTTAAAGTGCACACAACAAGAGTAATTATACTGAGTTTTCCAGTGCTGGAGTGATATTATTGAGTATTGTATTTGTAAAGAAACACAGATAAACAAAACGAAGGCACTGAAGGGATATCTAAAGCAATATGAAACACAGCAGCCGTAAGAAAGTGTTTTGAGAACAAACAGAAAACCAGGATAATGTCTTCTAGTGATTTTTTCCTGACTGAGAGTTCGTATCTGCTTCCTTGTATTTGATAGAGCTTGATAGACTTTTCAATAAATTACTTAATCACATATTGAACCTCCTTACACTTTTGGTCTCCACAGCACTTGAGAGTAATGAAATCCACAATTTAATTGCACTCTGTGTGGAAATGTACTTCCTTTTGCCTGATAATTTCACAGAATCACAGAATCACTA
>NW_010562652.1:0-11425 GCF_000687285.1 Phaethon lepturus
CAGAGGTCCGTCCCGGGCCCACGCCAGCACGCAGCGCCCGTGACGCAGCCCGCCTGCAGCCGTAGCTCGGGGGGCGGTTGCCGCCTGTTGCCCTCGCGTGGTGCAAATGCAAAAAGATGGGTGCGTGACTCTGGTCCTTCCCGGGCTGGCACAGGTGCCCGTGTGGAGGCACCTTGCCCCGCCTGCGCCAATTCGTGCAGGAAGGCAGGGCTTGCCTCCCCAGCGCTTGGAATGCAGCATCTGTTACGGCAGAGCCTGAACGGGTCTCAAACAGAGCAAGGGGACACGCACAACATGTCCGTATTCTTTCTGAAGTCAGTAGCAGTGTTTGGGTATGAACTGTGATCAGAGCAGCATTTTTTGTCATTCTGGTTGTTCTATTCGCCCGTATCGGTCACGAAATGAGTAGCTGCTGATCTGGAACTTCCCTTCAGGTCTTGTTCTCTGAATGACAAATGTTTTTTTGCTTAGACCTGTTGAATTTCACTGAAAATTCAGTACCTTCTTTAAGGTACTAAACAAAAGCAGTAGACATGTTTTTGATTCCATGCTATATAAGCCAAGAAAATGTCTTTTGGAATATCTGTCTTGATCCCAAATCCCATTTCAAACATTAAGCTGCAATTTTAAGTAAAAGCTTCTTTTCGGAATTTTCCATTAGAATTAAAATCAGTTATCTGTGAGGTACAGGTTTTGATTCAGTGAAATGTTTCCGTATTCAGTTGAAGCAATTGATATACTGATAATGTATTGTATTGACAACCATCTTAAACTTGTTCACAGGCAAAATGGAGAATATTTTGAATGAGGATAGTGTAAGTGACCAGACTCAGATCGTCCTAGTTAACGCAGCTTATTTTGTCACAAACTGGATGAAGAAGTTCTCAGAGGCAGAGATCAAAGAATGTCCTTTTAAAGTCAACAAGGTATGTTCTGAAAAAAAAATAGAGTACTGTTTCCACTCAAGCAAATGCAAACTTTGAGGTAAGGCAATCCCAACAAGAGAAAATGAGAGATGGTTATTATTGCCATGGCATTCTTAGTCTGTCTAAACTTACAACGTGTTGCAAGGGTCCCTAAACGAGTTTGCTTTGTCGTGTTGTTTTAAAACTTTGCTGGTGCTTTCACATCCATCTTTCAAGGGCCCAGTGTGAAAACAGACTGTCCCGTTAGTATATTTAGACAACAGGAGCTGAGTACAAGTGGTCAGAAGCAGCCATTGCCTACACGGAGATGCACATTCTCATGGGTAGCTTCTTCCAAGAGATTGCAACCCGTACCAGAGGCTGCATCCCAAAACCAGCAAGGGTGAAGCACAAAACATTGCATTTCTCGTGGTCACAGAGCTAGTGGAACATCTGCACCCGTGGGGTCTCTTTGAGTGTACCCCTCAGGTGTCTGGCCCCGTGCTTTCCTCTTCACGGATGGTGCCCCATCAGCGTCCCTCTTCCCGGTCAGGCTCAGGACTGCAGCCCTCCACAGATCAGCCCTGCTTAGCTGAAAATATTCATGAATTATCACATCAGCCAACAGTTTCAGCTAAAAAAGTTTCTAAAATCATACAATCAACACTAAATTTTTAGGTGAAAAACTTCAAGTTTTTTTTTCTGAAGTAACGTTTTTCTAATGAATTTGAATTTTAAATGAGTTTCCAGGTGAACAGAACAGTTTGTAAACCTGCCCTATGAAATAGTTTTGTTTTGTTTCATTGATGAAAAGCAAAGACATAGGGCTTTAGATAGGCCTGAAATTTCTTCTTATTCTGTTTCAGCTCATGAACCAAAATACCAATTGTTTGTATGAACAAGTTGACCTTCACTGTTGAGATATGCACAGTGCTTGACACTTACTGGCATTACAATGCGCTGTAGACAGTATAGTTTGTAGCACTCAGTGGAACAGGCACAAAGGGTCACCAATATTAGGTAAAATTCTCTTTTAAGGCACATCCCCAAGATATTATAGTAGAATAAGTTCTTATTATATTAAGTAGAACTCAGTTCCATTTTTCTTTGGAAAACTGCCTACTTTAAAAAGCCAACAGGGTTTCTTACAGCTGGTTTCATTACCTATGAAAGCCAACAAATTATCTGATGGTAACTCAATGTATGACTTCCATGCAAGCTTACAAACTTTCCTCTCTCGCCATCTTATTTGTGAGTTAAAAGGAATGCTAGATTATTGCCTCTGTGTTTTGCAGACTGAAACTAAACCAGTGCAAATGATGAATCTGGAAGCTACATTTTGCCTGGGCTACGTAAAAGAATTAAATGTCGCCATCCTTGAGCTTCCATGCCTTAACAAACATATAAGCATGCTCATTCTGCTGCCTAAAGAGATTGAAGATGAGACCACTGGCTTGGAGCAGGTGAGAGAAAAAAATAGAACTGGTATGATGCTTCGCTTGGAAACAGCCTGCTTATAATGCCATATGCTTGTGGAATGTTTTTGTTATTTAGACGCTACATAGAAGGAAACAAAAAGCAAGTTTCCTGTGAATTTACCTTCTCATTCTGCTTCGCTGTTGCTGATCTCATATTTGTGACATCATTGTTTCTGCTGTGGCCAAGTGTGAGGTTGTGAACAAGACTTTGTTTTAGATAGGGTGTGCATAGAAGACAGTGTAAAGTGCAGAAAGTGCCCATGGTGCGCTTTAGCAATCTGCATCGATTTGAAAATCTGGAGCCCCAAAATAATTTTCATCTTAAGATTTTTGTTCTTGCTGTAGTAACGTGCTTGAAGTCATACTTACTGGGTACTCAATAGTGCTAGCATTATTTGCTCTGGTGTCCTCATTTTTTTCAGTTGACATGTATCCATGATTTATTTTACTAAGGTCTTACACTTCTCTAAGTTTTAATTTTGAGCAGAGGTGCCTGAAAATGAGCCATTTTTTATTGCAATTGCACAATAAATAAGGCATTTCCTAAAGAACAACTATTTCTTATGTCATTTCTCAAAGAAAATTTTAGAACATATTTTGACGTCTCTTCAAAGTTTAAGGATTAAGAGATGGAGGATTATGCAAGTCTCCTTTGTAATTTGCTGCAACTGGCCATAAATTTTAAAGGCAGGAGGAATCTGCCTTTGCAGCTGTAAGGTACTTTTATATGTAGGAGTAAATTACAGAATACACATATCTTAAAATGCAAGTGAGGCCTTTCCTGATACCAGTTTGCTGTGGCTCCAAATTCTGCCTCCTCACTTCCCAGTTTTAAAAAAATTGCCCAAACAGCTGCATGTTTGAATGAGATCAGGCTCTGGATTTGGAGTCTTTTTCTGTCCCAAGTACCAGCAATTTCGTTACTCTGTAGGGTCAGGAATCAAGACTTTTGGATCTGCCAGCTGGCCGGGTGTAACCTGGGTAGGGACTGTCTTTCTCAGGTTCCTTCATATGGTTGTTGAGTTGATTGCCTGTCAAAAGCTGCTGAGGGGCTAATAGAGCATGCACATACAGTGAAGTTGCTCCAGAGACCTGTCCTATGGATTAAGTCATACTTGCATCAATATAATCTAGAGTATTTTAACCCTGAATGCTACAGGTGTGTATTCAAACGCATGCCTTTTGGACTTCATTTTTTGGGGGCTAGATAGGAGTGGGAAGTTCAGAAATGGTCTTTTTTTCTCTCCCTCTTTTCTTGGACTGCTCATTAATTTCCTTTGTTCATTTATGTCTTCAGCTGGAAAAGGCACTCACCCCTGAAACATTATTACAGTGGACCAATCCCAGCATGATGGCCAACACCAAAGTGAATGTATTTCTTCCAAAGTTTAGCGTGGAAGGTGATTATGACCTGAAGCCACTTCTGGAAAGCTTGGGAATGACAAATGTCTTCAATGAGAGTGCATCAGATTTCTCTGAGATGTGTGAGACAAAAGGTGTGGTTTTGTCAAAGATCATCCATAAAGTCTCTTTGGAAGTAAACGAACAAGGTGGCGAATCCCGAGAGGTACCAGGATATCGGATTCTGCAACACAAAGATGAATTTAAAGCTGACCATCCATTTATCTTTTTGTTTAGGCACAACAAAACTCGCAATGTGATCCTTTCAGGCCGATTCTGTTCCCCTTAAGCAGGGCATCTTCATTATGAAAAAGCACAGTTACATTTATGGTGGTGCATGTTCCTGTAAAGCTTGGCATCCTGACTATCACCTTTGAAAGGAAATCTAAGAGTTTCATATATCAGCTGGGTAATACAATGTACTCTACATATGCAGCAGAACTAGTTTATCTCCTTATGTTTCATCCCCTTAAGCTGAAGGATTCCCACTGTGAAGAACACACCGTATTTTACTGAGAAGTATCCCAGCCTCAGCAGCAAGTATATTTTGTTTCTCTGTGACATCTTTTTCCCAAAACAAAGTGAACTGAGAGCCTGTTTTAGATAGGCCAGGAGTTGGAAAGGGCTCTGGGAGGAAGAGCTACATCCCTGCTCCCTAGCCAAACCACTCTCCCTTGTGACCCATGCTCTGTGGATTCTTACTGCCTAGAAGGGGAAGATGTGGACATGTGGTGTGACAGCCCTCCCCTTGTACCTGGCTACACTCTGGTGGTCCAAGGTGCCCTGCCGGACCCTGCCAATGCCCAGTGAAGCAGCGCCCAAGTTCTGCAGCGTAGTTAGGCACTTCAAGCTAGCATCAGAATTTGCATCTGTGAAACCACAGCTGCACTGAGACCTATGGATGCAAGAGGCAACAATCATGGTGGCAAAACGTACACCCAGAAGACGCTTCAGCGTGAGCTACAGCAGTTTGTAGATTGGGGAGGTTGGACTCGGCTGCGTGGGATTTTTTGACTCATTGCCCTTCAGACATAGAAGAGGGGACCAGTTCACTGCAGCTACGAGGAGCCCTGTTGTATATATCCTGAGTAAAAGAATATTATGCAATTCTAGGAGAGAAAACATTTGGATTAATACTGGAAGTGCCACACTTTTCATGCACAGATTATCTGCCATTTCTAGTTCTGGATTCAGCATTAAGGAGACTCCATGCAATTACTTAACAACTGAGGCATGAGAAAGAAATAAGGACTTCACCTTGAGTGAGATTAACATTGTAATTACCAGTCTCCAAATTCCATATGAAATCATGGTAATCAGATTTCATTTCTATCTAAAGACTGCCTGCTGCATATGTTTAGTACTGGTTTACCTAATTACTGTTCAGAATAAAGCACTATAAAACCAGTGTTAAATGTCTGCAATACCTCCAGTGTCAGTCTGTGTTTTCACTCATGTGTTCACTGACAGTGTCAGTGTTCACTCTTGACCTCCAATAAATGATAGGGATGGGAATGAACAGATTCACTTAGGCCACAAAGTCAAAATAAAAAAATAAATCAATATCTGGATTGCCCCTCTGGACCACGTGTGATGATAGTTCCCAGTAAGGACTATGTTACTAGCTGGTCACAATATACAGAGAGTTCAATTATGTATCCTCAAAAAATGGGAGCATTTTACTTAAGAATTCCTCCTAGTGCTTTGGGTGTGAAAGAAACTGGAAAGAGATTTTTAAATGGGAACGTGCAACCCCTAATATACATACTTCTTTTCTAACAATAGAGTGGTTATTTGTATGGTGGTTATTGTGGGGACAGGAATTCTGTTTTGATTCTTGACCTTGCCAATCCACAAAAAGCCTTTAGTCACAATGATTTAGTGGTTTTACCAGTTTCCTTCCCTCTGTGGACCTTTAATGGTCTCTAACACGTTTTAATACCAGAGGGTTAACTGGAGTCATTGGCCCATATCTTTGAAGGTGCTCAGGGGACTAACTTCCAACAAAAACAATGGGGGGTGAGACCCTGCAGACCTCTAGGGGTCTTTGCTGATACGTATCAAGTGTCCTGATACATGGATAGTAGTCAGAAGAAGAATGCAAAATATAACAATTACTTTGCAGCCCATCCTGTCTGAGAAGCAATTGCCTGCAAAGGTCTTTACCAGCTCAGTAACTTCAGTGCTAGCTGAATGACTGGGAAGTGTTTTATACACCCCATCATTGTCTGATCTCTTTTGGAGGCTAGGGTCACAGTTATCCAGAGCTGTTGTCACTGTGGTTTCTACTGGTTCTCCTGCAGGAGGTGGGTCAGGGCATTGCGCATGGGGCAGACGACTGACTAAGCAGCTGCACAGGCAGTCCCCATGGAGGCAAGGTGGACTAGTTGCCTATAGCTTGTACAGTCTGTTTGTGTTCAGGCACTGACTCTGGTCAGGTAGTTCCAGTTGTCCAGCAGGCCATACCACACTTATTGCTACATCTGTGCTGGTCTCCTACACTGATGAAAACCTCTGGCAAATTGCCCCATCCCTCTTTTTATGCCTGGATGAGATTTCCTGAAGGAGAAAAGCTCAGACATCACTCTCTGAGCTTTTTCAGGTTCTGAAAACATTCCAGTCCAGGAGTCAGTCTTCATTCAATGGAGGTCATACCCTGTTTAAATCCTGATCAGAGCACTTAGCACGTCCACACAAATTTACATGTCTTCTCAGAGTTCCTCATGACAGCTTTGCCAAGGAAGGGTTATCCCATGAAATCAGAGAGAAACAGTGCCTCAGGGTGGGGCCCATCTTTCCCCACCTCCTGACTAATACCAAGGTATCCTAGCCTATGCAAGGCAAGCAGATGTTGGAGATACAAAGCTGCCTTAGTCTACAGAAGGCAAACCCTTTTATCCATCATTTATAAACAGGGTAGCATGCCCATGAAAAGCTCAGGTTCATTCTTCACTTCTGCCTCTTCTCTCTACCAGCCTCACTATGAAACCTATCCGTCTTACGGCATGTGAGGGAGAAGTACCAGTAAGATTCCTGTTGGTGTGAGAAACACTGTTATGGTCTATTGTTTGGTTCCACCCATGCTGTCCTCTGGGCCTTGGGCAAGAAATTGCATGGGATGACATGGGAAAACGTGTGTGGGAGCTTGTGTATAGGAAAACTTATGTGCTGAAAGGCATCGGTTACGATGGAGAAAGTGAACATAGCTGAGGACTTACTCAGATCACTAAGATGCTCCACCTCACCTTTCAACAGAGCATTACTATCCAGTGCTGGGTGATGGCCCTGGTGGAAAAAAGCAGGCTGTGGCTGGCTTTTGCAAGCAGTTGCAAACTGCAGTGTTATGTGTCTCGTCATCTCATCACTTGCTCAGCTGCACAGTCATCGCCCACTTCCTGCTCCCAGCATCTTATAAGAAGGGATACATCTTAATGTCTTGTGGTAACAAAAGTTGTTTGTGGGGAAGAGCAGTTTGGTTTTGAAACTTGAAAAATGCTACATAGAGCAAATTGACCCCACTGGAAAAGCAGTACAGTTTTGTACCCTGAATATACTATCCTTAGGGCCTAGAAAAGACAGAATTTGCACATACATTGACATTTCCTGAGGCAAAGCAGTTGAACAGATGTCAAGGAAGTTCTGAGGAAATATGTGTACAGAGCAAGTAAAATAAATCAGTGGAGGAACAATGTCAATATAGGAAGGAGGGAGAAAGCACAGAGATTGGAAGAAGGAAAGTCTTGAAAGTACTCGGAAATACTTAGACTGTCACTGAAGAGAGGCTAGGACTCATAAAGGCAGAAGAAGAAAAGAAACATGGTAAGGCAATGTGCAGAAATAGATTTAAAAAACAGGAGGAAGACTAAGGAGCACTGCAGAAACATGCAGGAAGGAAAAACAGAAACAAAGAAGTGAATGGCAAAATGAAGAAAAAAAGTGAGGAGAAGAATAGGGATAACGAGAACACTCATTTTATCATTGTATCTTGCATTGTTTACAAATCCTTCTTTTCTGATGGGCACTGGCGCACCGGAGCTTTGGCAGCTGGGCTGAGACCTCGGCAGAGGAGCAGGGAACAGCAAAGCTGGTGGGACCTGCGCCTGAGGAAGAGGGTGGCCCGGCTTCAGCACTAGAAGAGAAGTGTGGGAAGGGCAAGATGGTGCTGGGAGACCACCTTCCTCTTTCCTCCTTTCTCCCCTCACCATGTCTGATCCCTCAAATATCCTATGAATCCAAAGCCAGTTTTATGCTTTGTAGGAAGAAAGAAGAGGTGAGAAAGGAAAGACAGAAAATTTTCAGGGTTGAAAAGCCACGTACAACCCTAGAGGACTTCATTTTGACCCCTCAGTCCAGCTGCCATAACCCAGCGTTGCACCTGAGCTCAATACTGCTGATTAGGGGAGATCAAACACTGTGCTGGTGCAGCGCCGTGCTTCCCATCTCTTTACTTCCACCTCACTTTATGCCAGAGACATAACCTAAGTGATCAACCACTCCTGGCCTTCTTTTATTCCTAACTCCAATGATTTAAAAGAATACCCCCTGGCTGGGGATTCCTGTTACAGTTCAAGGAAATACTGCTTCCCCTCTCTAATTAAGCTCCTTCCATACACATAAAGCTGACTCCTTGCCTGAGAGAGAGAGATGGCTGCAGGCAACATAGAGCTCATACATTCCCCATTCATTTGCTCTATCTCTGCAAGCAAGCTCAGCTCCAGACACGGCTTCTCCGAATCCTGAACCCTGCACGCCCCTGTGTCGGGTCAGACCCCGTCAACTTTGAAAGGGACTTCGCACAGCAGTACAGCCATGGATCTCCAGGGTTAATGCCCAGTTCTCTGGCTGAGGGTGGCTTGGCATTGCAATCAGGAGATGTTGCCAGCAGATATTGCCTGCCAAACTTGTCGGGCAGCTTTGAGAGAAATACTATTAGCATCTTGCTAGATATAGGTTTCTCAGTCTTCTTCAGGAAGCTTCAGGCTGACGACATTTGCGTTAAATTGCGACATGCTGCTATCATCAACAATTGGTTAGAGGCTGAACTTTCCCACTAGAGAGTTTTTTTATAAAACAGTATTCACAAGAACGTGCTCCAGAGCTCAGCTGTTGTGCTCTTCATTTAACCTCTTCGGGCAAAAAGGTAAACGATTCTTTTTTTTTTTTTCTCCCCAAAATAACTTGTGATTTTTTTTTGGCAGATCCAAAGTAGTCTACAGGCTGGTAAAGTAAATATCATGTTTACAAATGGGACAGAGGGAAAGATACCTTTACAGGCAGCAAAACATATTGCTAAAATTCAGGTTGCTTAAGAGATCACACAAAGAGATGGTCTTTAGTGGGATGTAGATGGGGAATTTAGGAACACATGTCCAAAGCTATCAATCTCAAGATTCTTACCTAAATTTCACAGATCTGAATTTTGAATCTGAAATTTCCCCAGGACCTCTCTGCCCATCCAGAAGGCTGTAATTGTCACAGGACAGATCAGCTTGGTGGCTTGTACCAGAAAGTAGATGCTTTTCTGCCTGTATCTCCAGAAGGGCTGAAGGGCAGGCTCTTTCAAAGCACCTCTACCCACTCTGGTAGAAATGGGCTTCACATGAAGTGATGGTGCTGATGACGTGGGCAAACTCATCCATGAAGTGGGAGATACAGGTTAATTTCCCTTCTTTACTCAGGTTTCTGTGGCACAAGAAAAAGCCTCGAAATTTTCACTAGCTGAGAGAGAGGGCATGCAGTTCTTTGGGCACTCAGGCATTTCCCCTGTACCCCCATCCCCGCTGCCAGGGGATTGTTTATGTTCTTAAACAATGACTATATAGAATAGGAAGGGTGGAGTAGTATTCAGATTTTGTTTTGTTAGTGGGGATGCCAGTCTTTGCTATCACCATATAAGCTCTGGGGTCTGGCAACGATGTTCAGAAGCTTGCTGAGAAGCCTGTGCGGCTGCACACAGGCATAGCAAATAACTTGCCGCTGTACAGCCCCTAACAGGCCAATGCACATCCATGTCTGCTTATGCAGGAATAACTGGCCTAGAAAGAGGGAGAAAAGATACATCCTGGAGGTACTGATGCAAAATAATAAAAGCAGTCAGAAAAAAACACTTTTTTTTTTGGCATAAAAGCAAGCAGCCTGAGCAGCTAAGTTGTTTAGAAAATGAACTTGGTAGCATTTCCCTTGAAAAGTTATTTTGCACTGAAATGTATTGGTTTTTAATTTAAAGCATGTTACTTTGGAAATGTTTTGTGTCACGTAGGGATGACTATGATGTCTGTGTTGTAGGAAATTTAATTTTTCTTATGTGCTGTTTGTTCCTTTCACTCCAAATCAGCACAGAAACACTTGGAAATGTCTTTTTGTATGAGTGGTCATGAAAAATAAGAAAGTAATTTCTACCAATCGTAGATTTTTCATGTGAGGAGACAGTATTATCTGGCATGTGCTCCTTTTCTAGGATAGACACATGTCATTTCTGCCAATTCTGTCTTCCTTTGTGTAGGAGAAATGAATGTGCATTAAAGCACCTTAATGGGAGGCAGATTGAATAAGTAAAACATGCAATGGGAATTATCATGTGGCATCAGGGAAAACAGGTTCCTTCTTGCTTTACGGTGTATTAAATATAGAATTACCTTAAAAACAAGGCTGCAGCTCGCAGCCTCCCCACCTTATTTACTGCCTCCTCCTGTTCACTGCATAATATAATCTAATACACCTATTAATAATGATAGCTTTGAGCACAGCTTTTTATTCTTGGAGAGTTTTTGTCTTGATTTCATCTACCCTTAGCCAAAAACCAAACTGTAAAGAGAGAACAGATCATGAATCGTTTTAAAAAAGGAGTGTTCATTTCACACAGCCACAGAAGAAGTTTGTCATCTTTACAGGGCCCCTGGTATACAGTGGTTTCTTCTGACGGAAGCTCTTTTCCTGGGTAGCTTCTTGCTGACAAATAAGAGCTCCAGCAATTTCCGTCTGCTGGACTATGTTAAAAGCTGCTGAACCATCATGCAAATCATCTCCCTTCATCAGCTGTAAAGCCCCAACCCCGCTTGCTGTCTCTGCACTCTTGCTAATGTTCAGTGCAGACGCTTTGGCTAGTGCAGACCGGCAGCTGTGATCTTCCTGGAACACTTCTTTTGATCTTCTATCTTCTCTCCTTACCACTCCAAGATCTTTTAAAAGTAACATTACCATTTGTTGTCCACTGTGTAGGTGTTCTCCAAACTCCACTGGCCTCGCAGTAACTCCAGAACTCTCACCGACGGCATGATTACACACATGGCTTTATGGTGTGGAATCATCCATTCGCTTGTGCCCACCCCAATTTAGATTAAAAAAGTTCACTAAATCCTTTCACTCTCTAGTAAGAAAGTTCCTCCACCAGCCCACATCTCCCCTCCCTTGGTTTGGGTTTCCAGGGCAGCTCTGTAAGTAGCTCCCACTCCCAAAACCACGGAGCTGGCTGTCGTGTTTGCACCTGGACTCATCTTGAGGACAGTCTGCTGCTTTTTCCAAAGGAGCGGCCACCTCAGTACGCCGGGCGCTCACTTTTAAAACCTGTTCCCAGCTCCTGGGTTCTCCCTCCACACTTGGCAGTCGGTCCTTTCCCTGCAGGGAGGGGCGGAGGGGGCTCCT